>NC_056748.1:518705679-518948179 GCF_019279795.1 Protopterus annectens | reverse complement strand
CTAGTGGTTGGAGAGCAGAAAGAGCCAGCAGGATCCAGGGAAAGGAGTGGTCATTTTCAGTTTGCACACTTGGGTTGGATGTCTCAGTATGAGACTTTGGTGGACACTTAGGAGATCTAGTGAGACTGGCAGCAAAGAAGCATGGAGGAAGGGTGTTATCTGAAGGTATAACTACTTTTATGTATGAGCAACATCCCCACACTGTGCCTAACCTGAGGCAGTTATCATGGTGCCAAAGGGTTGGTTCACCATAATGTGCCCACTGCACACTGCAACATGGAGCAGTTGTCATGGTGCCAATGTGGAGGTCCACCATACTATGCCCACTGCAATCTGCAACCTGAGAAAGTTGTCATGGTGCCGAAGGAAAGATTCACCATATTGTGCCCACTGCATACCACAGCTTGGAGAAGTTGTCAAGATACAGAAGGGGAGGTTAGGCATATGATGAAAAATAAATCTACTTAGGATGATAGCTCCGCACTGACTAATGCTAGCCAACACTAATTGTACCTATGATTGCCTAAGGTGGGGGAAGATCAATGATGGGATTGGGTAGACTGGTGGGCAGTGGGGTCCAAAAAATCCAATAAAAGAGCTATCTGCTATAGTTTTATAGGTTATAGGCTAACATTCACTAGGAACGTATAAGGCTAGCCATGCAACCTAAATATGCTCCACACATTGTATGATTCAAATGTTTATATAAGGGTGATTGTTGGCTATGACATGATTTACTGACTGTCTCTGTCCATCAGAGATGTGTAGGTTCCAGACTAGGGGTGAATTTTTGATTTTCCATCCAATGGTCCAAGTTACACTTCAATAGAGTTAAGGAGAGACTTTGTTTCCCATGGATGGGGAACCTGTTCCAGAGGGAAGGAATTCTCTGCGATGCATATCTGTCTCTACCAGTATGTCCTACTTATGTTGCAAGCAAAATTTACATCTTTAGATCTGGTAGTTCTGATACTGTCAGTCTTGTGGATGTGCAAAAGGTTCATCAGAGCTGGGTCCAGGGATGCCTTGTATGCCAGCTATCGATAACCTCTCAGTTGTCTGTAGAAGACTGAGTATAGTGATAGGGCTTTGAGGTGATCCACATAAGACATGTTTATACCCTGTATTATTTTTTGTAAGGAAAATTTAGGGACATTCCAGTTGCTGCATGTGTCTGGTCAGGTACATACTGAAGGGTACATTATACTCAGTGATGGGTCTGATGAGGGCTGAGTATAGTGGTATAATGACTTCCCTGGACCTAGATGCCATGCACTTACTTATAAATTGAGTAATATAGGAGTTTCTTACTACCTTGGATACATGTTGGTCAAATGCCAGGTTATTGTCTACGTGTTCCCAAATCCCTAACAAGTGGGTCAACTCTTAGGGGTGCTTTACTGATGACATAATTTGCTAGGGTGCCCGACTTCCCAAAAGTTGCTATAATGCATTTCTTTGAACTGAGATTTAAGTCATGGCTTTGACACCAGTCATTTGTCTCTGTTAGAACCTCTTGTAAGTTGTTAGTGTCTTGGGGGAGGATTCTATAATTTCTCCCAGTATGCAATCATCTGCAGACTTGGTCAGCCAGAGCATTAGCCATGACTTTTGAGGAGTAGATGCCAAAGATGAATGGGCCCTCCTCTTTGAGGAGGTGGTCTCACCAGTCTTAACTATCTGGGTCCTATCTGTGAGCCAGCTGGCTATCCAGGATGTTTTACAGGGGTTTATGCCAAATTCCAGAAGTCTGTTAACAATGTCAGAGTGGGGTATTGTATCAAATGCCTTAGCCAGGTCAAGGTAGGCAGTATGCACTGATTTACCCTCATCCATTGCCATGGTGACCTTCTCAAAGAGATCCACCAAGTTCAGTAGGCATGACATTTCTTTGGCAAAGCCAGACTGGGATGGATCCAGTGTCTGAAGGTCTCCTAAGTCTTTACTGATCATTTCATTGATAATTCTTTCCATGACTTTCAATGTAAGACTAGTGAGACTAATGTATCTGTAGTTTCCAGGAAATATAGATATTCTGCCCTTACAAAGAGGAGATAACTGTTGCAGCTCTCAATTCTCATGGCATGAAGCCTGTTTCAACACTATAGTTAAATAGTAACTCCAGTGGCCCTGACAGGTCATATTTTAGGCTATTCAGGAGGTATCCTGGGATATTACCGGGGCCCACTGAGGATATATTCTTGGCCTTGGTGAGCGCAGCCAGGATATACTCTTTATTTCAAGTTGGAGGATGGCACAGTGGTGTAGTGAATAGCATTGTCACCTCACAACAAGAGGTAACCCCAGTTCGATTCTTGGCTAAGGTGCCTTCTGTGTAGAGTCTGCATGTCCTCCCTTTTGTCACGTGAGTTTCCTCCAGGTGCTCTGGTTTCCTTCCACATTAAAAAGATATGTAGTAAGTAGATTGGGCACTCTAAATTGGTCTTAGGGTGTGAGTGTGGTGTGGAAAAAATACTGTGGCAGGGCTAGCCACCTGGCAGTGTAAACCTTGGCTGTAGATGATTGCCACTCTTGAAGTGACTCCCTGACTCCATGTGTAAAAATGAGAAAAAAGGGGTAGTGGAGGGATAGTGGATTGGTTATGTCTGAAGGCATTTCTTGTGAGGTGGCTGTGGTTGCGTGGGAGTAAAGCTGGAATTGAATTTGTCAGCCAGCAAATTCTCTTTATCGTCTGGCTCAGTGAACATAACACCACCAGTTCAGCACATTGCTGTGTGCTGCCTTTCAGGTTTCTGACATAGCTGAAGTAGGCCTTATGGTTATCTTTTGCCTGGGAGGCTATCTTGACCTCAAAATTTGATTTATTGTACTTAAATAGACCTCTTAGCTACCTGTTTATTTTAACGAGAGAGAGTTCATATCTTTGTGAAAGTTAAACCTTGATTTTAGCCATGATTTTTCCTTTTGTTGTATAACCAGTTTAATCTGGGATGCCACCAGGATGGTTTGTTTTTGGGGTTAATTTTGGGCCTACTTCTGGTAGCTACAGCAGCCTCTATGCAGCTATTGACATGGTTGTCAGAGTTTCTGTGAACAATTCTGAATAGACTGCTGTGTTTTCTGGACTTGGAGGGGCACTGAATTTTGACAAGCTGTCACTTAATAAGTTACTTTGACTTGAAATAGTACCTAACTGTTACTGGGTTTACTGGGGTTATTAAATTGATTTTGATTTCGAAGGAGACAGCTTTATGGTCAGACCTTACCAGGGAGGACGTGACATTTTCATTGGTGCAGCATTATTCCATATTTGTGAGTACAAATTCCAGTATGTTGGTGCCTCTAGTGAGTTTATGCACTAACTGGTTAAGGATGTTTGTATTTACAAAGTCAAGGAATCTCTGTGCCTGCAGATCTCAGGGCCATGTAGGGTTCCCAGTTTATAGAAGGATAACTAAGTCTCCGAATGTAAGGTGTTAGGTTGAATGGAGAGTGTCTCCAATAGGCTTAAGTATGCTGTATGAGTTTCTTGGGACATAGAGGGTGACCTATAGCTTGCTAGGATATGGTACAGGATTTTATCTATGGTGACATACACGTGGAGAAACTACAGTGCATCATTCTGTTTAACCAACCTAGAGGTATGCTTACTATTGATGTATATCGAGACACCTCCACCTTTAGTGCTTGATTACACAAGGTGAGTTTCTCTACAGGAAGCAAATCTGGTTACTGAAGTCATTTTTGGTTACAGGAGATAGAGTCAGTCACATGATATTCATTTGAATTAAAAAGACTTGATCTTAACTACAGGAGGTGAGTCTGGGTACAGGTCAGGAGATGTTTGCAACTAAAAGACGTGGATATTCTGACATGCACTAAGTTTGGTTACAATATGTGGCTGACAATGCAATAAAGGTGATATAGGATGTAGGGTTAAGAATATAAGTAATTTGTAAAATAGTGGCAGCAATCTTGTACTACCTACAATTAATGTTCAGGCATACTTCAATTTCTCACAAAGGGCAATCTGAAAATATTTTTTTCACAGAAAGGGTGGTGGATGCATGCAACAGCTTTGGTGAATAAGTTGTACAGTGACAAACAGTAGTGAAATGTACAAACTGATATGAAAGAGATCAGGCAATGCTGTGAAGGAATTATGTTTCTCTCAGGCTACTACTGAAATCTGCAGGTCTGGGAATATGCAGATAAGGTATGTCAAGTGGTCCTTATTTGCTGTTGTTAACCACTTGTGTTTCTAGCAGTATGTGCTTTGTCCAGTCTGTGGAGGCAAGAGGAATTCTATGTAAGGATCAGACATGACAGGTTTCCTGATGTCCTGCATGGAACTTTGGTCAAGCCTGTAAAAAAAAAACTACAACAAACCACAATCGTTGCATTGCTTCAGGTAAGGAGGTTGTCAGGTAGTGTATACCTGGATTGTTCTCTGCATAACTGTTAATGATAAAAATTAAGTACTGCCCTTTTCTGCAAGTGAATGTTTTCCAGCAAGAGAAGTGGGATTTGCAATTTAAATGTTAGAAAGCGAGAGTAAGTGTTAAATGGTGGGAAAACTTGGTTTCTATATATTCTGTATCCATTCCATACTCATTGAATTTCCATATATTACAAAATCTATTGCTTGTCCCTAGAGCAATAAGCCTTCAATGTTGTCTATTAAAGCTAATTATTTTGTAACAAATTCTAGTCAGTCTTTGTACATGAACTTAATTTTAGCATTTTAAAGTGGAACGCTCTCCATAATAAGTGCTGGTTAGTGCTTATGTCAGCAAAATGATGTTGCATCACTGAGATTTCATGCTTTCCTGAATGTAAGGTTTTCCCTTCCTTCAGGCTTACCATATGTCATATGCTGAGACGCAGAAAGAATATCATAGCAGAGAATCATCTGTCAAATTTGTTATCAAAAGCTATAATGCATCAAGTTCTAAGTGCTTTCATACATGTGATGGTTTGTGAAATGATGAAAGAGGTTTGCTGCTGTTTACCTTAATCTGTCTTTTTTTCCACAAAAACAGACGCCCCCTTTGCATGTCACATTGGATGGTTATATCTCATTTGCTGCCTCCCAGTACATTTTGCTACTTTTCACAGCAAGTATATTATGTTTAAAAACACGTTATCATGTCTGATAACTTCCTTTTAATTAGCTACAGCAGAGTGACATCACAGCAATTCAGTAACCTTTTATGTAACACTTGTGTGGATTCTATGCAAATGATAGTCAGATATCAATATTACTAAAATGGAATGACAATCAGATTCAATAAAGCTGCTTAGCACGCAATCAGGTGAGACAGGATTCAATGACTCTTTCAAAACACTGAATCCCCTTCAGCTGAGGGAACCCTCTAATATTCCTTTGTTGGGGTAACCAGTCATGACCCATTAACACACTGAGAAGTCATAGAACCTTGGGGAAGGTTATAGCTACCTTGGAGGTGTCTACAGTGCTGGAAATAATCAGCTAAACAGACTCAGGGAATCCTGCTTTGTCATATTTCCCTTCAGACTTGCCCCTTTAACTATCCTGTACCCTGTGATGACTTTTTCACATCTGGCTGCACACACAGTATCTGTGAAAACATTTTTTCTCTAGCACTCATTGACCCTTATTTCTTTATCTCCTCCCTCCTGACCTCAGGTTTCCAGGACCGCCATATTTTATCTATTGACATGCTTATTCCTTTCCCCTGCATGAAGCAGGGGGTGCAGAAAAAGTTTTTTTTTTTTTTATATCCACCAGTCAATTTTCCTGTCATGATTGGTTTGTCACAATGTAGTAAATGGAAGCTTACTGCCCCCCCCCCCCCTGAGAAAATGGAAAAATGTAAAATGGGCTCTAGCTGCAAAGACTTTTTCACAACATGACCATACTTTCTGTACTTGGTATTTAGCTTAGTTATTTTATTTATCTATATTTATTTATTACAGATCACTAAAATGCTTAATCCAAAGCATCTTTATCATAGGATCATAGGATAATAGGAGGTTAGTTGGCTAATGGCCCTGGGGCCCTTACAAGCCTAGCCAAGAGTTTATCCCCAAAAAAGAAACCTTAGACAACACCTGCCACTCCTGTCAATGAGGGACACAGGTGGAACCCCTGGGACAAATTAGCGGTTTCCCATTCACTCATCAAGGTTGCACTTGAAGAGGGTCAGCAACGTACTCTGTTTGACGTGTATGGGAAAAAATAAATATGAATGTAATGAGTGTAAAAGATCAACAAGTCACATTAAACACTGCAACAAATAAAATAACATTAAATAAAAAAAAAATCATCAGCAAAATTTTAAAACTTTAAAGTCTTGAAGAGTGAAGAAATGCCTCTGGGTAGACCTGCAATACATCCTCCTAAAAAGGAGACTTCTCACAGATGTCCTAAAAGAATACTCTAACTTATATACCTGGATCAGGGAAGGTAGTATATTTCAGAGGACCAGAATAAGATATGTTAAAGAAATCTTGTCAGACGTCTCTAACCAAGTCCTCAAATTAGCTAGCAGCCCCTTGCCTGATAAGCTGAGCTGTCTACCTGAGATATAACAGCTCATTAAGCTGATTCATATATGCAGAACACAAAATATCACCAAGACGACACTGATATATAGACTGTATTTATATAGCATATATCATGGACAGAAGTAGGTTAAACATTTAAAAAGATAGCTGGGTGCACAAGACCAAAGATAAAAAAAGTGCCCAATCCTAGTAGGCACACTGGTGCCAGGACTGGAAAAGATGACAGTGTAGAATCCTCAAAATATGGAAACATTCTTACAATGGGGCTAGGCAGGCCCAGGGGGAGGATGGCCCCCCTGTTGTAGAAAGAAGTAGCAGTCCACAAAAACCACAGAAACTTATAGGCCAAAGAAGAGCCATAAAGAGGAATCTTGATGAGTGGATGGGAGATCGTAGGTTTACCCCGGGTATCACTTCTGTGTCACTGTTAGACAGAGGCACAGTATACTAACCTCGAAAAAGGGCATAGCAAAATAAATTTAAAATGGCTGGCTTAAGCCAAACACATTCTGGCTAGGCTTATAAATGCCCTAGGGCAGATAGCCTAGTATGAACCTATGAACCTATGAACCTATAAAGACGATAAAGTGGACTATTGAAGATAAGAAAGAAATGATGCATTGTTACTATTATGTAAGAAGCCCAGAATTTCCAGACACAAGCTATACAAAGCGATTAAGAGAGAAATTAGATGAAAGAAAAATACTTTGACAAGAAGAACTGTCAGAAGCATCAAATGAAAAATTGTATTCATTAATACAACATATTTGTGAAAAACAGTATATAGGTTAAGAAACTTTGAACTGCATCTGAGGAAGTGTAAAAGTATAAATAACAAAACCTAGAGATTTTTGAAAAGTATAAAAAAGAAATATGGACATAAGAAAGAAAGAGAGATTTGATAAGGTGCAATATTTATGCAAAGGAGAAAGCCAAATTAATCAATGTAAAGAAGGCAGCCCCAAAGATATTCGAAGAGAAATACAGGCAAAGGCATCCAAATATGGAAAATTTCACAATTAAAAATTAGCATCACAAAGAGGGAATGTAGAAAAGAAGATTAATAAAGTAGAAGTTAAAAAAATAGAAGTTGAAGTTATGGAGTGCCTGCAAAGTGAAGGATTTGGTGTAGAAGGTCTAACACAGGTTTATTTATTTATTAACATTTGTTAACTGGGTTGGTCCAGCTGGGCTTGTTGCCCATTTTCAGTGGAGACCCGAGGAGAAAAGCTCCAAAATAAACACAAACAGTTTACAAAGAATCAAACATCTGAGTAAAAAATATGGTCAAAATCAGTTATACAAGAACATTAGAGAGACAAAGCAAAAATGCAAACACGATATATACATATCGATATTTTTACAGACTAAAAAATATATTTACAAAAATAGTTAAGTCCAACAGTATTGATTGTACAGTTTAATAAGTATCCACAATAGTGGAGTACTTAGCTGTATGTGGAGGGACTGAAAAGGTATATAGTAGGGTTGTGGGGAGCTTATGTAGGGGCTTGACAAGGACATATTTTGGAGTTGAGAATTACATCACAGCATGATGGAGTGAGTCCCCAAAGTAAGGAGAAGTAGAAAGATCAGGAGACATCTGAAGAAGGAATATGGACATGGGAAAGAAAAAGAGATTTAATATGGTATAATATTTATGCAAAGGAGAAAGCAAAACTAACCAATAGCACCAAAAGATATTTGAAGAGAAATAGAGGCAAATGAATCCAGACATAGAAAACTTTATAATACATAAAATAAGAAGACAAAGAGGGAAAGTAAAAAAGGAGATTAGTAATGGAGGAGTTAAAGAAACAGAGTATGAGGTTATGGAGCACCTGTGAAGTCAATGATTCAGTGTAGAAAATCTAATTCAGAAAGCACCACAACAGGCTAGATCAATGGATATCTAAATTAAGGGGAAACCAGTGGAATGGGAAGCAATTGGTCAGTTTCCATATGAAGATATTTTGGAGCCCTCCGCAGGAAACCAGTATAAACATTCACTTGAAGCTGGACAGCAAAGGAAGGAACAGGAAACTGTGGAAACTCTGATGCAGTCAATGTTGAGGAGTGATAGGTCAGTGAGTTCCCACATGACAGAGAAACGGATGGCATGGGATGAAATTGAAGAGAATGTGCCACAGGAAGATGCTATAGAACTTTCTACAGAATGCCTGCAGGAAATGGAAAACAAAAAATGTGCCCTTAGTTTAGAAGAAAATGAGCTAAGAGATGAGTTGCTTGATTTAATAGTCATAGACATATTAAGATCAATGAAAGAAATAGACTGCAGAAGGTCAATAAAACCCAAAAAGTCAGAAGTTTGATAAAACAAATGAACACACTAATTATGACTGTCCATAGAGATCCATGCAATATAACAGAAGTAAACAGAATATATTATTGTGCAGCTAAATTAGTAACTGATAAAGTTCTACCACAAGAACATAGGGTACTGAGGGAAAGGAAGTGGAGAAATCGAATACTATAATGGGAGTATCGATGAGACAAAACTATAAAGCAATTAAGACAGGGAGCGTTAGAAGAATATAGAAGAGGGAACAGATCAACAAAAATACTAAGAAAGATAGATATGATAAAAACAATGCGCAGTGTTAGAACAGACCAGGATCTATCATGCATTATTGCAAATAACAAACTAAAAATCTCATACAGGCAGAACAACTTAGAAGATACACATATAAATATAAAGGAAAAGTACAAAATAAGCAATTTATTGATGACCCAAAAAAGTTTTATAGAGAATTGGAAAACAAGGTAAAAGGAATTGAAAGACTGCCAAAAGAAGAAGAAATAGATACATTTTTGAGAAGTATTTATGAAGATCCTGTGGAACATAACAAAGATGCTAAATGGATAGAAGAAGTAAAAGAAAGAATAAGACGTTTAAAGGTACAGAATATGAAATGGGATGAAATAACAGCCAGAGAGATTGAAACAAAGTTGAGAAAAGCCTCTAATTGGAAAACCCCAGACCCAGATGCAGTACCTAACTTTTGGTTAAAAGTATTAACATCTTTGCAAGAAGGTTTAGCCATAAGTAAGAAATATTTGTATGTGCATCCTGAAAAGACACCAACCTGGCAAGCAACATGAGAAACAATGTTCCTACTTAAGAGTGAACCTGCAAGCTACCCTAAAAATTATAGACCAATAACTTGCCTTCCAACGAAGTATAAACTTTACACGGGAATTGATAGTGATAGAGTTTATAGTTATTTAGAAGAAAACTCAATTATGGCAGTAGAACAAAAGGGCAATAACAGAAAGTCATATGGAACAAAAGATCATTTGTTTTTAAATAAAGTCATAGTGGAGAACTGTAAAAAGGGGAAGAATCAAAGTATGGTATGGATTGACTACAAAAAAAGCATTTGATAGTATCCCGCATTCATGGATACAATAGTGCTTAAAAATTACAAGATACACCCTACACTGATCGACTACATTACAGTGACCATGAAACAGTGGCAGACCACTTTGCAATTAAGCCATGATAAAGGACAAATTATTATCCCAGGGATAAAAATCCAAAGGGGGGTATTCCAGGGTGACTCTCTGTCACCACTGTTATTCTGCTTTGCACTTAACCTATTAAGCTGACTACTTAACAGCTTAGGCCATGGCTATAATTTGACTTCTAGAAAACAACAATGTGCAAAGACTCCTCATCTTCTCTTTGTTGATGATTTAAAACTGTATAGCTGATTAGATGAGCAACTGAAAGTACAACTGCAAGTTGTCAAAACTTTTTCAGATGATATAAAAATGTCATATGGTCTTGATAAATGTGCAAAAGCAACCTTTAATGCAGGAAAATTGCAGCACCAGGAAAACATCAGTTTGGATCAAAACTGTGATATAAAAGAAATTGAGCAAGAGGGAGTGTATACATATTTGGGGATTGATGAAGGATTAACAATAAAACATGAACAAATGTGAATAAAACTTAGTAAGGAATACTTTAGAAGACTTAAATTAATCCTGAAAACAGCAGTGACATCTGGGAACAAATTCCAAGCTATAAACCAATTTGCTCTTCCTGTCCTAACTTACAGTTTTGGAGTGATTGACTGGCCTCAAACATGTTGGATAGATTGGACAGGAAAGCAAGAAGGGTGCTTCATGCTCACCAAATAATATATAAAATCAGTGCTTACTAAGCTTATATATGCTCCATTGTGAAGGAGGGATGGGTCTCTTTGAAATTGATTACATGTATAAATCAGCAATTGTAGGACTCCACACATATCTGCTGACCTCACAAGACCCAAATGTAGTGAAAGTTTTGAAACATAAGGAGAATAGATCTAACATGATTTTTCTGCTTAATCTAGCAGAAGCATATCAGCGTCAAGCAGGAATGGGAATCAAACCAGAAGTAGTTAAAAATCAGGCAGCAACTGAATGTGCCAAAAACAAAAGAAAGAATATAAAGTGAAAGAGCAGATGAGAAGGCAAGAAATGTGGAAAATGCATAAATATAGTTCCAAGTATAGAAAACTTCTGGAAGAACCTCATGTTGATCAGGAACAAAAGCAGGAATGGTTAAGGAGAGGTGAATTCAAACCAAGAGATGAGAGGTTAATATTGGCAGCCCAAAACAGTGGGATACATATACGCTGGTTTACAAAGTCCATTGAACATGTGGGGAAACAGACAAATGTAGGTTTTGTAAAACTGAATTACAAACAGTCGCACACCTGGTTGCTGTTTGTGAGATACTAATGGCAGAAGGACTGTACACTGAAAGGCATAATAATGTGGCAAGACTGTTGCAATGGGGATTAATCAAACTTTGACTTGGGAATGGGGTCCTTTCCCATCATGTTATTAGAAGCCCAAAAGATTTGGAGAAATTAAAAAAGACAGAACCTAAACTATGCAGGCCAAAGGAGGAGAGGCTAATAATCTTAAATACACATCTGGAAAAAAATAGTAACGAGCAGAAATCACAATAGCACGTCCTTAGCGGAATTGAGGTCACCAGTGTTATAGGTGTGAGCATTGACTCAATTAAGTCTGTTTGCATTTAGTTTCTTTATGTTTAACAGTGTTAACTCACTAAAAAATACAAGTCTGCATTGCTCAACCACCTTGCCACTTCTGCTCTAATGTGCAGTTCAGTCAGTCAGACTTCTTTTTCATGTTTATACATGTCAAAGGTTTAATAAAAATACATATAAACCATTCCTAAATAACATGGACAAGATCATAAAATTAATAAAACACAAACAAACATCAGGTTTTGGTCAAAGTTTGATGAGATTACCCCCGGGCATGAGGTAAAGTTCCAGAAAGGGTGTACTGGATTTTTTAGAATTTTATACCAACTTCGCATGCACAATGCCTCTCAACCTCCAAGCATTAAAAGCATAGTGCTGGCCTTTAAAAAATCATAGCAGAGGGTCAGAAAAAGAGCATGTCTAGCTTCACCCTTGGAGATTTCTTTATTAGCTTATGTCACAATCCCAATAAAGCTATCCTATCATACTGCATGCAAAGGAGGTTTGAGAGCTGTTTTTGAATGAGAACTCCTTCAAACACTCTACAACAGTTAATCCTGTGGAACCTTACTTGAAAATGTGTTCAACTGGATCTTGGAGATTTCAGTGTTACTTTCCAAGAAATTATCTCCCTTTCTGCCCACCTTGGAAATAGATGTGATTACAAATGCCTTTCAGAAACCTTGTTGCATCACTGGACAAAGCAGCTCACATGACCATGTTATATTTAATTATTAAGGCACAGCACAGTGTGTTTTAGTAGAAGAAGCTACCACATTTCATGCAGTCTTTCTCAAATGCTACAAATGAGCAACTATACTATGTAAGAATGTGGTACCTCCCACATACCATACGACAAAAATAGTCTTCCAGCGATTTTAGAATGGACATTCTTATATCCTGTTTTGGGTGGTCGTGGTGGTGCAGCGGTTAGCATTGCTGCCTCACAGCAAGAGGTTCTCCAGTTCGATTCTCGGCTGGGGTGCCTTCTGTGCAGAGTCTAAATGTCCTCCCTGTGGTCAAGTGGGTTTCCTCCGGGTCCTCCGGTTTCCTCCCACATCCCAAAGACATGCAGTAGGTGGATTGGACACTCTAAATTGGCCCTAGGTGTGAGTGTGTGTGTGTGTGTGTGTGTGTGTGTGTGTGTGTGTGTGTGTGTGTGTGTGTGTGTGTGTGTGTGTGCCTTCTGTGGAAGGTTGGGCGCCGGGCTGGCAACTCGACACTGTAAAACTCCACTGCCAGTCATGAGTGGACAGATGATCTGCTGTGGCGACCCCTAACCGGGAAAAAGACAAAAAAGAAGAAGAATTCTTATATCCTGTTTTGTTACTTATTTTATTGGTGATGTATTTCAGATGTCCAACATTTAAGCAAAAATAGGTTCATAGGTAAATGCTAAACTATCAGTCTATAGACTAGCTAATAACAAGAGGTTCAGAATCAAACATTGCACCAAGTATCTGTGAGGTAAAGACCTTGGCAATTAGGTCAATCCCTTCTCCCTAAAGAAAGGTTAAGTTCCTATATTGCTTGTGCATTATGAGGTTTAACAGCATTTAACATTAAGTTGTCAGTTATGAATTTACTTTTAGTAAAGTAATCACATTAATAAGTAATGTCTTACAATTGTAGGCCACATTTAGCATTGACAGACATTTATGTCACACACTCTAGGAGAACTTACTCGAAATAATGGGAAGCCGGATTTAGGCCTACAGCATTCACATCAAAGCCTAGAACCTTACCTGCTTAGCCACTTGATTTTTCCTAATCCATGTTAAAGTTATGAATTACGGCAGGATTTTACTTATGAATGCTATGGATTAATGCAATAGCCAGGAAGGATTAAATTCCTTCACAGTGTCATGAATTTTTGATATTATATGTTTTGTATTATAAATGGGGGGAATTCCCAAATTAGTTTACTTATTCTCTGGACTTTAGATGCAAGATACTCTGAAATGCCTTTAAAACCTACTTGCCAAGAGCTGCTAGCTGAAAAAACAGAAACCGAAACCAGGCTGCACCACACTAAAGTTGATCTTCATCCTGGGGTCTCTGGGGTCTTGTGTGCTCTTAATCAGTTTCTGGAACTGATCTGCAAGCAGTACGTTACTCATCTAGGGTTACAAATTGTATATTCATTGATCCAGCACACCAGGGATATGGCAGTCTACAGGAAAACAATGATGACTAGTTTGCTTCTTTATTTCTTCAAATATTTTGGGTTTCTAATATCATGATGAGAATGTTCATCATTTTTAGGCAGGGTACAATTAGAGTTCATGAAATGAGTACTGTTTCAGTCTTTGATGTTAGCCATAAGTGTGTATGAGCCTACTCATGTAGAGAGATAGTATTTTATGTGAGTCTAAAACTTGAGGTGAAGGTGTTGTTTGATATAAGTAAGTCCACCTAAATATGTGACATTAGAGTAGAATCTGTAAATGCACCACTTCTTACATGGTATTTTACCAGAAATGCAAGGGGTGAAACTGTTTTTCTTGTTTAATAATGCAGTGGTACACAATTGTTTATATTCTAGGATCATTAATAAAAGAGCAGAATCACCAAATCTAATTTCATAAAATGGCTGTGATCTGTTTAAAATGCAGCCTGAATGTCCTAACTGTGGGAAATGGCTAGTATATACATTAACCAACTGGATGCTGCTAATTCCTTTGACTAATCCTTGGCATTATATAATGTCGGATTTAGCTTGACAATGTATCATGTTGTGACCAGTTGGCTGGTCAGTCCTTGGTATAGCAGGTGGATTAACTTTATAACTATTAAAAACACATTTTTAAAACCACAGATAAAAAAAATGCATATAAAAGCATAGCAGAATGTTAAATTACTATTGACATAGTTACATTATCATAATAAGGCAGTTTGAGGTACTTTAGCCAGGGAAACATTGGATGTGGATAAAGCCACAGTAACATCTACCTTGTACTACACTATAATATATTATTTCATCCTGCAGTTACCCTCTTAATCTAGTTATAGGTCACAGTAGAGCCAGAAACTATCCTGGCAATTAGTCCGAGAACTGTTCCTGAATAGGATACTAATCAGTAACATAAGGCAGACACACATACCCATGGGAAATCTGGAGTATTACTGATTCACACGTGGTATGTCTTTGGGAAGTGAGAGGAAACTGGAGAGCCTGTCAAAAACACACATTGATGCAGGAAAGACAAACTGATTCCACATAAAAAGCACACAATAATGTTGATCACTTGAACTCATTTTCTGCAAATGTAAATTTGCCATAAAAAAAAAAAAAAAAAAAGAAACTGTACAAGCAACTTTCAGTGAACATTGTACTGTGGGGACATTGGTCTACTTTGGATCACTGAAATTTTACTTTACTGGAAAAAAACAGCAGCAAAATGAAAGCACTGCAATCAGACATTACTATAGTGTCACATTCCGGATATATATATATATATATATATATATATATATATATATATATATATATATATATATATATATATATATATATACAGAATATGCAGGAGGTATGGGGGGGTGCAGGGGGGTGCCCCCTGCAAAAAATGTGAGAAAGTGTTTTTTTGTTGTTGTAGCAGCTGATTTTTTTCTTGATGTAAACTTCAGGAGTGTGACGCTTTGGTGATGTCTGGTTTCGGTGGTCTCACCTCTCTGCTGTGATTTTTGGTAAAGTAAAATTATGGTGATCCAAAGTACACCTGGGGACATACCAGACTTATAAATACCTACTCCAAGGTTGCAAAACAATGGAGAAAAGATAAAACTGCACTGTTCCTGAAAGTTGTTTCAGCACTTTTACTTCAGTCTATCAGCATTTGTAAAAACTGTTTGTTGATGGACTGAGACACTCCCAAAAGCACTCCAGCTGAAAACTGAAATGAAGAACCAAAAATTGTGAGGCAGCATCTCTGTCTGCTATGCCACTGTATTATCCTTAAGATTAAATGTACCATTTGTTTATTTATTTCAGCTTGATAACCAAGAATGATCCAGGTATCCCCCAAAGCCTTTCTCAGGGAAGACCTGTAGGGCAGACAACTCCCCACTAATTTAATATGGTACAAACACATACTTTCAGAGACAGTGGGTATCTATAAGGAAAAGAAACAATGCCATCAGTTATCAATTTACTTAGGGTAATTGTTACTTAATCCAGTACTTTCTAACAGACAAGACTTTTCAGTCAGTTAGTGGCCCCATGGTGCAGGGGGAATAAAGCCCTTATTGCAACCCAGATGACCTGTGCCCATCTAGTGGCAGACGCACTCGAGAGGCTATGTGGACAGGAGAAGGTGGGAGTTAACAGCCAACATCAGTTCACCCATCCTGGGAGGAGGAAAGGCAGCCTAAGCTTGCTACAACATAGCAAACATTAAGAGTCTGGTTAGCTTCATGCTGCAAGGGGGTGCAATACCTAGTCAGAGAATGATGTAGCAGTAATATAAAGCTTGCAAAGTTTGCTGTGGGGAGATAGTAGGAGCTAAAATACACTTTCTAACATTAATTTGATGCTACATCATTGTCCTTGATCTCCTCAGCAGCGTTCAATGTAAGGCTGAGCATAACACTAAGGCACGTTCGGTAAACTAGGTGAATGAAATGAAGGGCTGGTGGCAGCTGATGGTCATCTGCGGGGAGTTGGGAGGAAAGCAAACGACTTTACTGTCAGTTGTACAAAGACAATCTGCAGTGAGACGGGAGGAAAACAAAAGACTTTACAGTCAGTTGTACAAAGACAGGTAAAGACTGTGGGAAATCCACATCAGATTGTACTGCCCTGTGATATGTTGATACGATCTCAATCTGATCACCTTCCGAGTTGGTGCAATGGGTAACATGTTACCCTATCCAGAAAATATGGGATTCTGCATCACAATCATTCCTACCTTCACTGCCATAAAACAATTTTAACCTGAATCTTTCTAATGGTCCAGGGTGTGTGCTCTGAGTGAGATATAGACTGCTCCAGGGAGAAACAAAGATGCTTAAATGATGTCAAATTCTGATCCTTAAATCGTCTTTAGTTGCGTCTCTGTTTATCACAAAACACTATGATCGTGATACCACTGTTAAGGTTACTGAATGTTTGCTGCTTAGCAGAAATAATTTCAGAAGTTCTCAATCCTAGCAAAATAAATAACAATGAGTACATTTTATACAGTGGCCAGGTTTTAGCCAATTTGATAAATGCCACAATGTTTTGAGACTAAAATGTGAGTTTTTGCATTCCAGAACAAAAGACAGAAAAGGGTGATCCATCTCAGACACACTCTCTCCTAACTAGAGGAACATGTTCACTGGCTGCTCGGTGACATGTATTCAAGAACATTCTTATCACATTTTTTGCACATTCTAGTCACTCAGAAAGATTACAGTAACTGTTACGAATCTCTGTCAATATTTAAAGCTGCAAGAATATCAGTAGGAAAACTAAAATTAGGAGGAAAAGCTGTGAGTTATGTCTGTGTTGTCTGTTCGCTCAGAACAGTGTACACTTAGAGAAGGCGTTGTTGAATCCCAGGGAGTTTCTTGTTACTGTTTGGGGTGGTAGCAGCAATGGTCTCTCCTAGTACCACTCAGGTCACTGATGACTTGGGCAAATGCTTTGCTAGTTAGAGTACTATCTGTAACACTACTTGGTGGAACTGTGGCTGGACAGAGGCTTCATACAGAATCGATTGCTATGCCTGCTGAAACAATAAGATGGGAGTGACTTATAACCTGCCCTGCATTGTATGTAACTCACTTTTGGAATCAGGTTTCTTCATTGTATCCATAGCAAAAGTGAATACAAAAAAAAAAATAATTTCTGTATTTGTAAAATTTATTTGTTATTGCTGTATAGTGTTATTTATGTACTTTTTGCTTATTTTTGAATAGGTGATAAAACTGGAAAGAGTCCATTTTCACTCCAGACGCAGGAGGAAAAAACACATCTGCATAAATGTTTATAAATTCCTTTTCAAATTCATTTGTGGGGAATTAAGAAGAGATTTGTGGTTGTGCTTGTTTATACACGTGTGTGTGTGTGTGTGTGTGTGTGTGTGTGTGTGTGTGTGTGTGTGTGTGTGTGTGTGTGTGTGCGCGCGTGTCTGATGCTGTACTGGGGATATGTCTCCCTGCCTTAAGCTGCAGTGATCTAGTATAAGATGCAGGAGATGCACCCCAATATATATATATATATATATATATATATATATATATATATATATATATATATATATATATATATTTTGAATGTTTGGAGAAAGTAGTTAGTTTTGATGACCAATAATGTCCCTCTTTTCTGTAGGTTACAGCTTCTACTACTTTATTACAATCAGTAGGCATTTAACTGTATTAAACGTTCACTGGTTACTAAATAGCCATTCAATATTCTTGTCCTTCCTGATTTTTTCCCTTCTCACTGCAAATCTATAATATGGCTTTGGTCAAAGTGGATGCCTAAGGATTGTCTGATTTGATTTATGTCCCATCAGTACTGAAACATTGCACAACTATTTAAAGCTAGATGTTGTGTTTTATTACCTAACAGAGGGGCAGATATGTTTACTAATGTATTTAGCATTAATATATATGTGCACCAAGATGCTACCTTTTTGGAATTTTTCAACAGTATTAAAACAAACTAGACTTCTCCCTCTGTCACACTTGGCTGCAGGCATAACGGACCTGAGGGAAGCAGCTAGAAACGTGTGCATTCTTGCAGTCCTTTTGCTCATAACACTACCGAATAAGGCATGGATTTTTAGGGCGTATTTCAGAACACACCTCACAACAAAATGTTGTATGGTTAGGTCTCATGAGTTAGCTTTTCCATATTCACAAAAGATACGAGTCTAATGTTGGTGATTTGGGGCCAGGGCTTTGATGTTCATACAATCACCGAAGAACTGAAGATCGCCTTTCCTTCTCGTGAGTATCTGCATCATTTTGCATTAGATGGCTGGATGTACCTTCCTGTTATACTTTATAAAATTTACATGGAGGGCTACAGATCACCACCCCCGCCCCTAGCCTCAACAATAAAATATTATCTTGCATTTGACCTAAAATCTCCTTTCCAATTAGTTTCAAGACAACAACATCCTACTTAAGAAAGCTAAGGCTATGTTATTAATTAACAAGAAAAACAAATGTTCTGTCTTACTGGGAATTATTTTATAACAACATCAAACCCCCTATAGATGTAATTAATTGTTTTTATTAAGTTAGAGTATGTTTGGATCCATTACTAAATTTCTTGTACTATGTTTCTTTGACTAAAGCCAAGACACATTGCACTGCCTTCTGGGACATTTTCCAGTTCACATTGCACTGCCTTCTGGGACATTTTCTATTTCACATTGCACTGCCTTCTGGAACATTTTTCAGTTCCTCTTCCAAGAAGGAAGAGATGCCATTGGTAAAGGTATCCTACATGCACAATTAAAGCTCACCTGCCTTCAGAAAGAATTTAATGACCATTAAAACCCTTTCAAACCAAACTGGAGATTTATTATTTAATCTACAAGGAAAAATCATTACCAATCTCTTAACAAAAAAAATAAAAATGTCTCCCCATTCGTTAACATTTTCAGCTATTCATTCTTCTTAATCAAAACTTATTCTTTTCCTTGTAAGAGATCTCATGAGATCCTCCAACTGCAAACTTAGATCACTTCCTTCTTCAAGGATTTCTGTCCTCATCCAGTGAAATGAAGTTTACACCACTTACCATGATTTCTCAAACACTGGCCCAAAATTCTGGGTTTCTCTTCTCTCTAACCTAAAGGGTCTCTTATACTTTCCCAAACTCTGAGCTGAGTTTAGACAATATCTCTCCAGTACTGCAAAATGTAAATGCTTCCATTCCCCTAACCTAATCTAACCCCCTTACATCTGGCTTGCTTAGTCTAACTTATACTTTATTAAATCTAGACATTATTGCCCTCCTTTCTTATCCCACCCCTCCCTCATCTTCTCACTATCCTTAGTCCTCTCTCACTCCTGATTCCCTTTCCCGATTCCACTACCTAACCCTCACCCAGATCAATCTTTGCCTTCTATATCTTTCTCCTTCTTTTCAATCCATCTAGATTAGCTTCACTAACTACTCTTCTTTCTACCTCCTAGTGTTCAGGCACACCTCTCAACCTTTTTGCGCAATAAATATGGACAATGTCACAAATATTGGTGCGGCAAAGGCCCAAAAATAGGGAAGCTTTTTAAATATTGCTGTTACAAACTTAAAAAGTTGATAGAGCTACTGGTTTTGCATTAGCATGAATTTTCTGAAGGATATGAAGTCAGAAACTCAAATGGCTCCTATTATTTTAGGACTTCAGTCCTCAATGATTTGCCAGTGATTTGCAGAAAACAATAATTTTATGAAAGACTGACCAAAAACTATTAGGCCAAAATTTGGGCATTCTGCAAAAATCTGGACAGTACACTTCCTATTCTATTGTCAGCAGCTCCTTAATTCATACCATCATACCTCTCAACTATGCAGATTTTTGTCTCATATTTTGGTCAATCTTTCATAAATTGCGATTTTCTGGCAAATTAGTGGCAGATCACTGAAGACTGAAGTTAGAAAATAATGACAGACATTTGAGTTTCAGACTTCATACCCTTCAGAAAAATTCATGCTAATGCAAAACCTGTTATTCTATCAACTTTCTAAGTTTGTAAGAGCAATATTTAAAAATTGTCCATATTTGTGGGCTTTTGTCCCACTTTTATTAATGACTTTGTCCAGATTTCTTGCGCTAAGAGGCTGAGAGGTATGCATACCACTCTTCCTATCTGCAAATAGTAGTTTTTAGTTTGCAAATGCTGCTTTTTCCTGTTTTTGTTTAGAATTCATAGTGTATGACTTGTAAATGCTACTTTTATCTTATTTTTGATATTAACCATGTAGACTTTCTGCAAGTAGCTTTATATAATTGCTAGTTAAACATTTTCAAAATATTTCTACATCCTTCTTTTGTGGTTTCTGTACTTCCCTAGGTAAGTCTGAAATTGGTCCCCTTGGATCAGTGGTCTACCCTGGGTAACAGGTTTTAAATAAAATAAAATAACATAAATGGGTATTAACATTTCTGTTTTGAGTTGGGTCCAGTAGTCTGTTGCTGATCGAGAGATAAATATGTGTATGTCACATTTTATATATAGCGGAAAACTGAATTAATTGTCACTGATGGTTTATTCCTTTTATACTGCTATTTCCATAATCTAAGCAATATATGTCAACAGTGAAGATGTCATTCATACAGCTGCATAGCAGGAGAACTAAATCAATGCATACAGGTAACTATAAATCACCCAGGCATATCAAAAAATAAACAAGGGCATTATGAGTACCCTAGAGAGAAATTAAATCATGCTATGGGTTTTAGACAGAGACTCCCATTAGATAAACCCTGGAGGTATTGCATTAGGGAAGAGCTACACCACTATAGAAGTACATATTGCCAATTCATTTGGGCAACAGAGATATAAATATCATCACTTAACTGATGGTAGGTTAATGTCTACTTCCCAGTCTCTGGACTGATACTTTTAGACAGTAATCTGCAAAAACATGAGCTCAGTATCAAAGCCCTGCTGCATAACACCTGTCGAAGGATTCTCCTATACTGCATAACACCTGTCAAAGTATTCCCTTATACTGCATAACACCTGTCAAGGGATACCCCTATACTGCATAATAACTATCAAAGGATTCTCCTATACTGCATAACACCTGTTGAGGGATTCCCCTATACTGCATAACACCTGTCAAGGGATACCCCTATACTGCATAATAACTATCAAAGGATTCTACTATACTGCATAACACCTGTTGAGGGATTCCCCTATACTGCATAACACCTGTTGAGGGATTCCCTTATACTGCAAAACATCTGTTGAAGGATTCCTCTATACTGCATAATACCTGTAAAAAGGATTCTCCTATACTGCATAACACCTATCAAAGGATTCCTCTATACTGCATAACACCTGTCAAAGGATTCTCCTATACTGCATAACACCTGCCGAGGGATTCCCCTATACAGCATAACACCTGTCGAAGGATTCACTTATACTGCATAATACCTGTCAAAGGATTCCCCTATACTGCATAACACCTGTCAAGGGATTCCCCTATACTGCATAATACCTGTCAAAGGATTCTCCTATACTGCATAACACCTGTTGAAGGATTCCCCTATACTGCATAACACCTGTCGAAGGATTCCCTTATACTGCATAACACCTGTCGAAGGATTCCTCTATACTGCATAATACCTGTCAAAGGATTCTCCTATACTGCATAACACCTTTCGAAGGATTCCCTTATACTGCATAACATCTGTCAGATTGCTCTATACTGCATAATACCTGTAAAAGGATTCTCTTATACTGCATAACACCTGTTGAAGGATTCCTCTCCACTGCATAACACCTGTCAAAGGATTCCCCTATACTGCATAACACCTGTCAAAGGATTCCCTTATACTGCATAACACCTGTTGAGGAATTCTCCTATACTGCATAACACCTATCGAGGGATTCCACTATACTGCATAACACCTGTCGAGGAATTCCCTTATACTGCATAACACTTGTCGAGGGATTCCCCTATATTGCATAACACCTGTTGAGGCATTCCTATATACTGCATAACACCTTTCAAAGGATTCCCCTATACTGCATAACACCTGTCAAAGGATTCCCTTATACTGCATAACACCTGCCGAGGGATTCCCCTATACTGCATAATACCTGTCAAAGGATTCTCCTATACTGCATAACACCTGTCGAAGGATTCTCCTATATGGCATAACAACTGTAGAGGCCTTCCCCCTGTAGTGCGTAACACCTGTTGAAGGTGAAGGTTTCCCCTATATTGCATAACACTTGTAAAAAGATTCCCCTATACTGCTTAACATCTGTCAAAGGATTCCCCTAAACTGCATAACACTGATCGAAGGATTCTCCATAATGCATAGCACCTGTCAAAGGATTCTCCTATACTGCATAACACCAGTCAAAGGATTCCCCTATACTGCATAACACCTGTCAGAGGATTCTCCTATACTGCATAACACCTGTCAAAGGATTCTCCTATACTGCATAACACCTGTCAAACAAAGCCTTCCCCTGTAGTGCATAACACCTGTTGAAAGTGGTTTCCCCTAAACTGCATAACACCTGTCGGTTGAAGGATTCCCCTAAACTGCATAACACCTGTTGAAGGATTCTTCATCTTCTTCTACACAGCAACTTTTCAAGGCTAAATAACAAAAAAAAGTGTAACCAGTATCACCAAAACAAGAACTAGAAAATACAGGCTTCATTCAGCCTTTATTTTTAATTAATAGCTTATTGACCATTTTGTTTTTATTCAGCCTCAAGCCTGCTATTTTCTAGAACTTTTTCTAGAACACACCTACACCTCCTCTGCTCAAATGCTTAAAATGACTTCAGCACTCCCTACTAACCCTTGTTCCCAACTTCTGTGCCTTACCTATTGCAGACTTGTGTACTGAGTTGAACTGAGGTGGGCTCCCAGCCACATCTCTGATCTGAGATACCAGACACCTTCTTCTGAGCTTCCAAAAAAATGCTGCCCTTTTTTTTTTTTTAACTGTAATCGCCTGCTACACTCTCCCTGTAAAATCAAATGTTATGCTATTTTTTTTTTTTGTTTTTAGCTTTGGTGTTTTCTTTGTAGTGGTTTGTTTGTTTTGAGCATGTTTTCCAGGCCATCTTGGATTGGAAGGGACCTATCTGCACTTTTGTGAGAGAATTGTATTTGATTGGCACCTGAGGGCTTGGAATAAGCATTCTCATTGGTTCTTTTGAATTTATTATTAGAGTTTTTTTCAAGTTTTAGCTTCTGGTATTTAGGCCCTGCATCTGAGTATGTTTCTGTTTGCAGTGCACACTGCCACACAATTGTGTACCAAAGCTGGACAGTTATATTCAATAAATTTTCCCTTAAAACCCAGGCAGAAATATCCATTCACTGAGCTCCTCTGTGATCATTTCTGAAGAGCCAGCCTTAGTGATAACAGTCTTTAAGCTAGCATTATGGACAGTTGGACTACCCCTGTTTCTCCTGCCAACCTTATTGACTTGGGTCTCTTGAGACATGTAGTAATTGTCTCATGTACACAGACAACCCTCTACTAATAACACAGTCTAGCACTGAGTGCAAGAGATGTATTTTCACCAAGAATCTAGAATCAATGCTCTCTCTCACTCAAAACTGTAAAATGGAGAAGGTTGTCAACTCACCCACCACTACATATGCTCATAGTACCACAACTCATACACATACCACTACTCATACACATAGTATGCATCAAGCACGTAAATCCACCTACATGGAGTTTCTCTCAAAAAACTTACCAAAACACCAGAGACCTCCAAAACACAAGTCTGCTACAGCTAACATCCACAGCATCCATTACACACAGCAACACCAGTGTCTCACCACCAAGCCCATAAGGAATAACACTGAAAAAACAAGTTTTCTTGTCATTGGAGACTCAGTAGTGAGACACACAAATGTCCCTCTCTTTAGATTGGACAAGGAGAAAGTCACAGCCAACTGCCTGTCTGGTTCCAATATTCACCAAATCACGCATGCACTCAGGTTTCTCAGCAACAAGTACCATTATGATTCTGTCAGAGTTCATGTTGGCGTGAATGACCTGAGATGAATCACTGAACTATATGAAGAGAGACATGGTTGAGCTCTCGGAGTATGTGTCCTAGGCAGATATGTCCCTAGCCTTGAGTAGCATACTACCCTCACTTAGAATGATACCACAGTATAAGCAAAAAATAATTGATTTCAATAATTGGCTTAGCTTTTAGTGTCATTCCAAGGGCATCCAGTTCCTGTCTGCCTGGGAAGCCATGGTCAACAAACCTCACTGCTTGGTCAGAGACAGTTTGCACCTGACACCCCTGGGCTTTTGGCTGCTGGCAAAGGCTCTTGCCTCCCCCATAGTGCCTTTTTGAGACAGGGTCTGAAAAACATAACTGACATGAAATTAACCAAGCAAAACAAAATAAGGGTCATGCTGCTAAATGCTAGGAACTTAAACCAAAAATTGCACTGTCTGGAAGCACTTCTCTCACTACAAGATGCAGATGTCTGTGCAGTCACAGAAACCTGGTTTAAGGCCTCTGAGAGTATCCTGGCCCTGCAAGGCTACAATGCCTTCCACTCCTTTAGACAACAAAAGGAATGTGTGTAAACCAAAGGAGGTGGTGTTTCAATCTATATCAGAGATATATTCACCTCACATCTAGTTAGATTGGACAACTCCATGGAGTTACTCCAGGTCCAGGTTACGGTGGGTAAGACCCCCATTCAGGTCCTAGTCAGGTATAGATCTCCCCCATGGGTCACAACACCCACAAAGCCTACTTAATCAAACTGAAAACAATCCAAATTTTACCGAACACACTGGCCATGGGGGATTTCAATTGTCCCACTGTCAGGTGAGCAACCTACTTTAGCCCAAACTTGCTAGCACAAAAGTTCCTTGACTTTGTGAAGTCAAAAGCCGTGGAGCAAATTGTCCATATCTGCCAAGAGGAACAAGCATTCTAGATCTGGTCATCACCAACATGTCAAACAGGTGCACCACTGCAGCTGTTGGACCCTCATTAGTTAAAAATGACCACAAATCAGTCAACTTCGAACTGAAACTAACACCAGAACTCACAAAGGATGAAATCAGACTAAAAAACTTCACCAAGGCAAACTATACTCTCCTAGGTGAAGGTATAAATGCATTCCAAGCCCCACCCCTAGCTGAAAGCTTATACTAAAGCCCTGTACAAGTACTTGTATAAGTGTATAAACTTGATTGTACCAGACAGAAACAAAGATAGAGCCACAAGCAAAATCAAGCTACCATGGTGGACTTCCAGCATCAACAAACTCAACAATAAATGCAAAAAGTTGCTGTCCAGCAAAATAAAGACAAGGAACAAACAATGTAAAAGCACCCTCCTCAGCCTTAACAGGCAAATAAGACAATTTGTCAAATCTTCCAAGAGCTCCTTTGACAGAATCCCAGCAAGTACTGCCAAGGATAACCATAAGGCCTTTTACAGCTATGTACATAACCTAAATGGTAGGACCCAAGCATGTGTAGCACTGGTGGCCAACGGTATCACACACACTGACCCCACAGAGATAGAGAACCTGCTAGCAGATAGGTTTGGTGAAAATTTCACTCCCTTATCCCCTCCTAACTTACAACAAACCCTACCCCAAACTGCCCCCACCTTACCTATCTGAAGAGCAGGTCCTCAAAGCCCTATCCAGTGCAAAGAACATGGCCTGTATGGGACAAAATCACATCCCAGGTTGTCTTCTAAACAGGCTAAAAGATGAACAAGCATCATTCTTTTCAATCATAGCCTACCACAGGGTTTGTTCCTGCAGACTGGAGAACAGCTACAGTTATTCCCCTCCACAAAGGTGGCCTAGAAACATACCCAGGGAATTGCAGACCCATATGCCTGACCAGCCACATCTGTAAGACCATGGAATGTATCATTATGGACCTCATAAATAAAGACACAAGTGACCTTCAAACCCTGGATGCTACCAAATTTGGATTTTTGAAGGGCAAATCCTGCCTGTTAAATCCAGTAGATTTCTTTGAAAGTGTGACCAAGGCCATTGATGAGGGCAAATCTGTGTACACAGCATACCTTGACCTGGCAAATGCTTTTGACACAATCCCAAATTCAGGCATTACCGATAAACCTAGAAAACTGAAAGTGGGTGACTGCACATCACCCAGCAGACCTGTTACCAGTGGGGTGCCACAGTGGGTCAGTGCTGGGCCCCCTACTGCAAACTAGGTGAAATCATTGAATCCCCAAATTATATCAGTATACCCCAGGATGGTCTCACACAGACCAACGACTGGTGTATTAGTCATGGTCTCATACTGAATGCAGAGAAATGCATTATCATTCCCTTCAGCATAAACAATGTCCCTTCACACTATCAAATCAATAACAATACCTTAAGTACCCATGAAGTGTTAAGGGACCTGGGATCACAGGTGGACCATGACCTTAACTTCGAGCACCATACATCTACCGTTGTAAGTTAAGCTTTCCATGTAGCTTACTTGAGAGCAAAAGAAGTTATAACCCCCTATAATCGACACTTATCCATCCCATAATTGAGTACAATGTCCCATTCAGTATGTACCATACTAAGCATCTACAGCAATTAGGGAGACCTCAGAAGTTTCTAACAAAGAAGATAAAAGGCCTCCAGTTTGTGCCTTACAAGGACAGACTAAAATCCCTGTCACTATACCCCATATTATATAGACTTCTTTGGGGAGACTTATGCCTGGCCTACAGAGCAACACAAGACCCAAACCAAATGAACTTACTGCATATCCGTAAATCAAATGGGTCTGTGTTTACCCATTCCAGGGACTTAAATATAGCCTGGAACTTAAATAGGACATGCTGGAGGGACAGATTTATCTTCCAGCGACTGCTACATGTTTGGCACAGGCTACCAATTCATGTGAAACAGAACACCTCTATGAGACTGTTCAAGAGGAAACTGGATGAGTGGATGGGCCACCGTAAATTCATACTAGGGATAGCGCCCACAACCCTCCTGGACATAGGCAGTCAGTACTAAATGCAGTCTTGGGTATTGACTAGTATCTCTATGATATTAAATTGGGTTGAAACAGCTAGGCTTAAAATGACCTCTGGGTCAATAGCCTAGTAATCTGCTATGATCCTATGATCCTAAAAGGGTACCCCCTCTTCTGAACAGTATTCATCAAAGAATTTCTTAAGTCTATACAACACTTATTGAAGGACTTGCCTACTTTTTCTGTGCAGCAGTTCTTAAAGGACCTATTGTCTGACTGAAATGTTGGCTCTTGAATTGGCGAGTGCCTAAAAGCTGAAAAAAAGACAGAAAACACAGAGATGAGCAGATCTCAAAAATCACGCTTCTCCTTAAAACTATCAGTTGATCGTTTTCAGAAACTCAAAATTCATATGGTCAAGACTATATGATTGAGTTTTTGAAAACTCAAAGCTTTTGAATGGACATTGCGGTACCGCGAGGACCTGAAAATTACCATTTTCTTCACTGAAGTGCAATCTCAGAGATGGTATATATAATTTGCAGGGGGTGCGTGGGGCTTACCCCCTGCATAAATGTGAAAAAAAGTATTTATTTTTAGTTTTATTTTTGATGTATGAGTTTTCAGAAACTCGATCATATGGTCTCGTCCTATATATATCTATATCTATAGATATATATATATATATATATATATATATATATATATATATATATATATATATATATATATATATATATATATATATATATCTATAGGTTCATAGGTTCATAGGTAAGTACTAGGCTATCTGCCCAAGGGCATTTATAAATCTAACCAGAATGTGTTGGCTTTCGCCACCCCCTTAGATTAGTCCCCTGTGCCTCTGTCCAGCAGAGCCATCAGTTCCCTGCGCCACTGTCCAGCAGAGCCAGTGCAGTGATCCCCGGGGTAAATTTTCTGTTTCCCATCCACCTGTCAAGGTTTCTCTTGAAGAGTGTTAGTGAGGGGCTCTGCCTGATGTATATTGGAATCCTGTTCCAAAGCATGGAGAGTCTCTGGGATAGGAATCTATCCCTCCAGCATGTCCTATTTATCATTGTGGTGAGGTTTATATCTCTAGAGCATGTGGCTCTCTGGGATTTGTTTTTTTTTAGGTGGAGCATGTCCATAAATTCTGGGTTGGACATGGCCTTGTATGTCAGGCAGAGATCACCTCTGAGTAAGCAGTATGCAACTGTGTACAGTTGGAGTTTCTTGAGTCGGGCTGCATAGGGCATCTGTTTGAGACCAGTAATCCTCTTGGTGAGGTACTTTTGTGGCTTTTCCAGCTGTTGCAAGTGTCTTGTAAGGTACATCCCAAATGGGGCATTGTACTCTATGATGGGTCTGATGAGTGATGAGTAGAGGGGCACAATAACCTCTTTTGTTCTAGATGCGAACCCTTTTGTGATTAGGTGGGCCACATAGATGGATTTTCTAACCACCTTGGCAACATGATTATCAAAGGAGAGATTACTATCTACTTGGGTCCCCAGATCCCTTATTACATTTTCTGTATTTAGGGGACTACCACCTATGTGGTAGTTCATGGGTATTTTGTTTTTTCCAAAGGGGATGACTATGCACTTTCTGGCATTTAGCTTGAGGCCATGATTTTGACACCAGGTATCCATCTCAGTAAGACCAATCTGAGGGTGCCTGTATCAGCTGGAGAATCAATTATGGCCCCCAGTTTGCAGTCGTCTGTGAACCTGGTCAGCCATAGTCCTCCTATGCTTGCCTGTACCTCTGAGAAGTATATATCGAACAGGAGGGGTCCTAGGACTGAGCCCTGGGGGACGCCACTTGTAACCGGTTTAGAGTCGAACGTAGAGCCTGCAACTCT
Source organism: Protopterus annectens (assembly GCF_019279795.1). NCBI lineage: Eukaryota > Metazoa > Chordata > Ceratodontiformes > Protopteridae > Protopterus > Protopterus annectens. Next base: position 518,919,110 of record NC_056748.1, on the reverse strand, counting down.
CACTATGTGGGTTCTGTCCATGAGCCAGTTGGCAACCCATCTCATGATGTACGGGTTTATGTTCAAGCTGGTGAGCTTGTCTATAATACTAGAATGGGGAATGGTGTTGAAAGCCTTTGCAAGGTCTAGGTAGGCTGTGTAGACCTCCTTTCACTTGTCTAATGCCTTGGTAACCATCTCAAAGAAGTCCACCAGGTTTAGGAGGCATGATCCGCCCTTAACAAAACCAAACTGGGTAGGGTCCAAGGTTTGGAGGTACCCAATGTCTCTGTTAATGAGTTCCATAATGATGCGTTCCATAGACTTGCAGACCAGGCTAGTCAGGCTTATAGGGTAATAGTTCCCGGGGTCCGTTGTGGCTCCACCTTTGTAGAGCGGGATAACTGTTGCTGTGCGCCACTCTATGGGTATGTAGCCTGTAGAGAGGCTGAATTTGAACAGTGTGTTTAGGTGAGGGGTTAGTTCATTTTGGAGCTCTTGTAAGACACAGACTGGGACCCTGTCCGGTCCCACCGAAGCTGTGTTTTTGGCTTTGGATAGGGCTGTTTTAACCTGTGCATCAGTGATTGATGGGGCCCTACATTCTTTTGGTATGCTTATTGGCCCTTTTGGGGGTGAGAGGGGGGTGAAGTTTGCACTAAACCTGTCTGCCAGATTGTTTGCAATATCAGTCGGTTCAGTGTATTTTTTGTCATTCTGCACTAACTCCGAGCAGATCTGAGAGTTTCCACTTAAGTTCTTGACATAGCTAAAGGATTTCCCTATACTGCATAACACACTTTGTGGTTATCCTTGGAGTCATTGCAATTTTTCTTTCAAAACTAGCCTTGGATGATTTCATGGGGGATCGTAGTTTCTTGCTGATACTGATCAGGGATGTTTTTCCTTCTTGGGAATTTACTCTTTTATGTACTAGTTTCCTCCTCCTGTTGTATAGCTTGTTTATGCAGGGGTCCAACAGACTGGTTTCCTTTTCTTGGAGGAGTGAGTCTTGGTTTTACTTGGGATAGCACGATCCATGCATTCCTGCAGATGCTCATAGAGTGCCTTTGTAAAGGTTTCAGCAGCTTCGACAGCATTGACCTTTAGCATGGGGGCTGTGAACATTTCCACCTTGGTTTTAAGTAACGTGAAGTTTGGTTTTGAAAAGTTTTTCAAGGTGGTTTCCTTGATTGGGGGTGGGGGTGGAATGTGCATATCCAACCAGCGAGGGGTTGACATCTGGTGTGGAACACCAGTCGCCCATGTTGGTGATGACCAGGTCCAATATGTTGTTCCCTCTGGTGGGGGTGATGACCAGTTGATCCAGGGTGTTCAAGTTTATAAATTCTAGGAAGTGTTGGACAAGGGAGTTAGTACTTGAGTAGTTCTCCCAGTTTATGTTTGGGTAATTGAAATCACCCAGTATTAAGGTGTTACCTTACACACACACACACACACACACACACACACACACACATATATATATATATATATATATATATATATATATATATATATATATATAGATAGATAGATATATAGATAGATATATAGATAGATATAGATATGCATATTAACTCTCAGATTGGTATACCTTGGAGAAAAGTGAATATTCCAAGAAATGGCATCTCAGACTTAGTTTATGTAATCTGATCTTCTTTCGGCCTACTTTCTACACAACACCTTCAAAAGACTTTCCCACTTCTGCACAACACATTTTAAAAAATTCCCCCCACATCTTGTGGCAGCGCAAAATCTGGGGAATCAATCCACGAAGGACATCTAGCAGTATGTTACCTAAGGAGATACAAATGTTAATTCTAACTGAGATGAAAAGCAGAGTAGGTGAACTTTGCAATGATTATCTTGATAGAATAAATAATCTCTACAACTTATAAAGACAAATGTTAACATTTAATAGCTGAATCACTGCATCAGTAATACACAAAAAAGATTATCTGCAGGTGTGACTAATTATAGGTGATTTCTGTTTATAGCTAAAATACTTTTGTCAGTACTTCTGTCTAGTATATTTGTATACCAGCAGTCTTCTTAAGTTCAAGGATTCATATGTTGTTCATAGGCTCATAGGTAGATACTAGGCTATCGGCCCTGGGGCCTATACAAGTCCAGCCAAAAAGGTACCCTGGCTTTTGCCACCCAAGAAAATTATTTTCCTGTGCCACTGTTGAGCAGAGCCACAGAGGTGATCCCCAGGGTGAATTTACTATTTCCCATCCAATCATTAAGATTTTTTTGAAGAGTGCTAATGAGGAGTTTTGTTTGATATAGATAGGTAGTTTATTCTAGAGTATGGGAAGTCTCTGGGATAGGAATCTATCCCTCCGGCATGTTCTGTTTATTGTGGTGACAAGGTTTAGGTCCCTAGAGCATGTAGCTCAGAGGGATTGGGATTTCTTTAAGTGGAGCATGTCCAATAGCTCTGGGTTTGACATAGCTTTGTATGTTAGGCAGAGATCACCTCTGAGTAGGTGATATGCGATGGAGTAAAGCTGGAGTTTTTTGAGATGGCCTGTGTAGGGCATCTGTTTGAGGCCGGTAATCCTCTTGTGAGGTATTTCTGTGGCCTTTGTTACTAGACTAATGACCACATGGGCCATTACAAGCCTAGTTGTGCACCCCAAACAATTTGGGTCCCAAGTATCATACTCGGGGCATGTTAGTAGGCAGGTTACTAAGGAGTTAGAGGGTTAGTTAGGACAATACTTTTCTTATTGACAGTCTCTGAACATAAGGGACATGGGGGATAGACCTGGGGTAAATGTACAATTTCCCATCCAGTTGTCAAGATTTAATTTGGATAGGGTGAGGAAAGAACTCTGTTTTACATGGATGGGAAGTGTGTTCTGTTTATGTCACAAGTGAAGTTCAGATCCCTGCAATCTAGTGTTTCTGGTGCTGTTTGTTTTGCACACATGGAACAGATCCATCAGGGCTGAGTCTGAAGAAGCCCAGTAAACCATGCAAAGATCCCCTCTCAGCAGCCTATAGGAGACTGAATACAGAGACAGAGCCTTTAAGCTGTCAGTGTAGGACAGGGTATTCATGCCCTGAATTCTTATGGTGAGAAACGTTTGTGGGTGTTCCAACTGTTGCAAGTTAGATACATGCCAAAGGGGCATTATATTCAATGACAGGCTGATAACAGCCAAGTACAGTGGTATTATAACCTTCGTGTAACTGGATGTCACACCCTAAGCTGGGTGACATAGAATAATTTTCTAATTATCCTGGCTACATATCGGTCAAAGTCCAGACTGCTCTCTGCTTATGTTTCCAGATCCCTTACTACTGGGCAGACTGTTAAGGGAATTTTATCAATGGAGTAATTAACTTGGGTTGACACTTTTGCAAAGGCCATTATAATGCATTTTTTGGCACTGAGCTTTAGGCTATAGCTTTGATACCAGTCATTAGTCTGTGTTAAACCCGATTGCAAGATGTTTGCCCCTTGGAGGGAATCTATAATAGCACCCAGTTACAGTCATCTGCAAACTTGGTTAGTCAGAGGCATTTAACATTAACCTTGACATCTGAGAAGTAGATGCCAATCAGGATCGGGCCCAGCGCAGAGCCCTGGGGTACACCACCAGTGACTGGTCTCTTGATGGAGGTGGTATCACTGATCCTGCCTTCTTGGATCCCATCTGTGATGTCCGAGCCTGGAATCTGTTAATGTAAAAGCACAGCAAAAGCAGCCCTCAAGTGCAGATTAAACAATAAACAATTAATGCAGTGCTTCCCAACTCAAAGAGATCAGGCAAACACCTTCTGCCACAAAATGTCTGATCTTGGAATTTCTTAATGTGAAATCACAGCAAAAGCAGCTCTCAATTTCAGATTAAATAACAAACTACCAAACAACCAAGTCCCTGACTAATTCACTCTTCTGCACATACTAAAAAAGCCAACAGAGAAACAAATACTTTTTTGCCACAAAATTAAATAAATGTTTTGAAAATACTGAAAAACAGTACCAATCACTGTATGATGCAAGTGCAAGTGTTGTTAATCAAGAAAATATTCTTATCTTAACTTGGATTGCTCTGGATAGAGCTGAAACACTGGAAAAGCATTGCAGAGTTATCTGTAAGTGAACCAAAAATATATACACTGAAATTCCCTGACTGGGAATGAAACCCCAGCCTTGGTGGTAAAAGCACCAAATCCTAATCACTAGACCACCAGGGTTGGCATGTATAATGATCATGCATATATGGTGATTATATGTATGAAATGATTTATCTAATGGTTAAGCACAAGAAATGACGGTTGTAACAAGCTAATGTACTTCATTATGGTGCCTTGAGTTTGCCTCCCTCAGTCTCCATTTACAAACCATGAGATTGATAACTCACTGAGGCTGTAGCCCTGGGTTACCCTTAAAATGCCCTTGTGCCTAGAGATTGGTAACTCCCCAGGCTGTAGCCCTGGGTTACCCTTAAAATGCCCTTGTGCCCAGAGATTAGTAACTCAGGCTGTAACCCTGGGTTACCCTTAAAATGCCCTTGTGCCCAGAGACTGGTAACTCCCCAAACTGTAGCCCTGGGTTACCCTTAAAGTGCCCTTGTGCCCAAAGATTGGTAACTCACCCAGGTTGTAGCCCTCAGTACCCCTTAAAATGCCCTTGTGCCCAGAGATTGGTAACTCACTCAGGCTGTAGCCCTGGGTTACCCTTAAAATGCCCTAGTGCCCAAAGATTGGTAACTCACCCAGGCTGTAGCCCTTGGTACCCCTTAAAATGCCCTTGTGCCCAGAGATTAGTAACTCACTCAGGCTGTAGCCCTGGGTTACCCTTAAAATGCCCTTGTGCCCAAAGATTGGTAACTCATCCAGGCTGTAGCCCTCGGTACCCCTTAAAATGCCCTTGTGTGCAGAGATTGGTAACTCACCCAGGTTGTAGCCCTAGATTACCCTTAAAATGCCCTTGTGTCCAGAGACTGGTAACTCCCCAGGCTGTAGCCCTGGGTTACCCTTAAAATGCCCTTGTGCCCAGTAGATTCATCTGGGTAATAAAACAAAGCAGCATTAAATAATGAACAGCATTTCAGTGCATTCTGTCCTTTCTGCTCACATCACTACATTGTCTACGCAAACAGGTAAATATAGAGTATGGTATATTTCTAATTGTCATTCTCTTTTGTTATAGTTAGTGTAGTTCTTTGGCCAGGCACATAGCCCCACTTAGTTATTAAGCAAGATTGGAAACAGCAGTTATACCATGATAAATCAGTCAATAGAATGACATCCTGCCAGTATGTCAATAGTAAAGCTACTGAATGCCAGTAGTGTCAAGAAAAGGTGCCAAAACAACTTTCACTGGAGTGACATGTTCTCATTTTTCCATTGCTGTGTGTCTTTGGATTCGGTATGTATACTTTCATGGTATGTAGGGGAGTCTCCTTAAGGTGGATGCAGGGTGGCTTGCCCCCTGTAAAAAATATATACTTTTAAGTTTTGCTGAAAATAGTTTTTTTTTTTTTTTCACTGTAACAACATTCAGTACATTTAGTGTTGATGGATGAACATGCTTCCAATAGAACTTGTAGTAACAGATGGATAAAGCCCATATTGAGTTATGAGAAGCCAACTTTTTAATTATTTTGTTTTTATTAATTACCCAAATATAGCAACTAGATACAAGGACCTTTTTTCAGGCATGACCTTGAACTACTGATTGGTTAAATGTCTTGCTCAAAATCACACAGTAGATACATGGAGAATGAAGAATAAAACACAGAATGGTGTGATGAAGCTTATAATATTATTCAACAGTGAGCCCTAAAACAGAAAGTGCTCCTTCATTACTACTGTACAGGGCAGTGCAATATCGACATTCACCCCACATGTGGTTAATCATGTGTAGAATGAAGCGAACAGGCGCCTAGTATGTGCATGATGAGTAGGCCAAGATAGACTCAGATATTTAATTAATTCTGCACTCTTTCTCTGTGGACAACGGTCGGCAATTGTTATGTTCATTAGTGTACCTTTATGTCTTCTCATAAAGTAAGGTCCAGTGAGTCATATCATCACATCCAGTCCCAAGATATCTAAGCTTTGCTGTACTAACTACCTTGGCTGATTAATCAGCACAGGTTTACCATTGCATGGCATCTACAGCTGAGCATCTATTAGCATGAATATTGACCTCTACAGTTGCAAATGTATTTAGTCTTTGAGCAGAACTGCTCTATTTTTTCAATCACCAGAGTTTAGCAGTTATACCCACTCTCTGCAGAAGCCTTTTCAGATTTTCTTACACCAGGCAGCCCACTCATCTTTCACAAACCTCTAGGGTTTCTTTGAAATAATAATGGAGTAAAAAGTACTATTTAACTCAGAGCAAGGGGTCTTCCTCTTTCATTGAGACCCAGGAGAACTACTGAATGTGTTGCTGAGTACGACTTACTATGCACCAGCTTCTGTAAATGAGCCGATGAAGTTAGCATCTACTAAAAATATTGCACCATACCTCTGAACTGTCCTGTCCAGATTTTTACCTCATATTTTAGGTCTCTTTCACATAAAATATGTGATTTTCTGGCAAATAAATAAGGATTGAAGTCACTAAATAATGACAGATATTTCAATTTTAGACTTCACACCCTTCAGGAAATATATGCGAACACAAACCATTATTCTATTAACTTTCTAAGCTTTTAAGAGCAATATTTAAACTCTGTCCCTATTTTTAAGGCTCTGTCCCCTCCCCTATTATTGTAGGCTTTGTCCAGATTTCTGGCACAAAGAGGGTGAGAGGTATATCTTGTGTCTGGTAGCATCATTTTGAAAATCTACATGACATGACACAGTGGACTACCTGTTGTTTCATAAATACAAGTTGATGTTTTACTCTTAGCATACATTCTCACTGAGTATATTAATTACAAAAAATTGCATTGCAGGAAATATTGTTACAACCACAACATTTGACTAAGAGGCACAAATGTTATTTATAACTGGCCAGACTAGTATTATTTGCATGTGCCCTGACAAACTGGAAAAAATACTCATATCAGACCTTAATTCCAGCAGTATACCTCAGATCATAAAAGCTGTAAGCTTCCCAACAAACTTCATAATGGACCTCTTGGTTTGATTCCCCTAATTTCCACTTGTGCAATGTGTGACTTTCCTGGTTGCCTTGGGAACCACTCATTTATGGTTATTTAGCTTTTCTGACGAGCAAATAAATGAAACAGAAAATGAAAAGCATTTTGACCTACAACGTGTAGAATGGGCGTGTGCTGAAGCAAGTGTGTGCAGTCATATAAACTGGGTGTGTCAGCGGTGCACTGTACCACAGTAAGTAAAGGGTGCATGCATCACAACTGTGCCACTGGCAGCCTGACAGCTCTATGAAAATTCCAGAAAGTGCTGTTGGGCTGAAAGAAAAATCACTGAAACAGAAACTAATTTCACCCCAATACATGTTGCTATTTTTCTTACTGCTGTGACATAATCATTCCACCTCATGTTTATGAAACGAGGTAGCAGTTATTTCTGGTTCTGCAGAAGTTTCTGATATCTGCTCATTACTGGAATAATCATCAGCAACTGGACTAGCAAAATATGTGCTGGTGGTCTATGTGGATAGAGATCTGGTTAAGATTCAGGTGACACAGGTTGCTTGATAACTCGGGGTGGGGTAGGTATGAGGGTCCCCATTGAGTCCTGATGGAATCTTCAGATCAGAGAGGTACTTGGGCTGTGAATGAGGGAGGCCGGGGAAGAAGGTGTGACTACTCTGGGCCGAAGGAGGACATAGCCTTGAACCACTGTTTACAACCTGTTCAGTCCAACAGTGTGTGCATGATGTCAGAACCCTAGAGGTAAGTGGAGCTTAGCATGAAAAAGCACTGTTACACATTGCAGGATAACACTGCATGCAAATCACACTTTTCCTATACCTTCCTACAGATCCCGGATCACCTACACAGTCTGCTGGTGAGTAGTCTCATTCAGGAGTTCTACCACACAGAAAGGTAGGATTATAGATGCAGTCAATGAGCAAGCCAATAGTCCCCCCTAAAAGAAAAACAGTTGGAATGGGAACAGAATCATCAAATGGAGCACATTTTCTGTGAGCAGTGATAACAGAAGTGTAAATTGAGTAGGTGTGACAATATCTCTGACTGCCAGTTTCTTCAACAATTTAGCACTCTTAATGCGAGCGGTTCTATTCTGTAGAGGTCCAAATCAATTCTGCATAAACGTTCTTTGTTCTGACAGTAAGTAACCTTAGTGCATTGGGCATTGCTTTTCAATATGTTTATGATTAGGTTTGCATACAGACTAACTGAATGTAAACATTGCTAATGACTTGGATTTTGGGTGCTTTTTTCTGCACAGATGTCCACATGGCACAAGCGTTAGGAAACATTTATGGCTCAAGTAAAGCTGAAGATATCAGAGCTTCATTCTCATTATAATCTCCGCCAACAACTGGGAAGGTCAGAGCCCTCATGGTACAAGAGCTATATTTTTGCACTCAAAATCTCAGGGTTGTCACCTATTTAAATGCCCAGAGTGAGACATTTTTCTATAAATGTGAGATTTTTGTAGGACCAAGCATACCCACGGCCAGTGCAAAGGACAGAACTTCACTTTTTTGACAAAATAAAAACTTATTTTTGTAGCATTTGAGTTGTTTGTGCTATTTCATATAATATTTATGTGTTTCAGATACCAAATAACTGTTTTATGCAACTATTAAAGAAAACTTAAGAAATATATTTTTGTCTTAAAATCTCAGGACATTTGCCATTTTTTTTTGTTTTGTTTTTGCAGGACACAACTGCCCAAAGTGGAACAGTCCCTCGCAAAGAGGGACAGGTGGTAACCCTACAAAAACTGCAAGGTAGTAGTACTGCTTGGAGCTTGAAGCACATTTTCTCATAATATTTTTTACTGTTTGAATCACTCTTTTACCTGCCTATTTGACTGAGAATATCTTAGTGAGGAAGTTAGCAGTTCACACTTCCACTGATTCAAAAAAGGTTTGAAGCCTTGGTTCATGTGCTTTAGGCCATATTTACAGGTATATCTTGAATACCATGTTGTGAAAAAAATACTTCAGCAACATAATTACACCTTGCAGTGATGTGATTATGACTTTTATCACCTCATGATACTTAGAAGTTTGTGATGCAAATTACAAGAAATTGCCATTTTTAATGATCATGTCAACATCTTTTGATATTTTGACCATAATATGCATCACCTTCACTTTCTTTGCATTTTGCAATTCCTAAATGTTTTTTTTTTTCATGTATTTTCTGTTACATGAACTTTCTAACTGGAGTAGGAACTGTCACTCTGTTAGAAGTGAACTTCATACCTTGTGAAACATGGATTTCATCATTGTACTTGTAACAGGGTTGACCTGGTAATAGAACTTCCTTTTTGGCATCTAACCATCTAGGTAAAACCATATTTTTCAGCAAACACTGCTCTAAATGGTCTTCAAATTGTGATGAGGCTTTAATAAGACTTTAACTGCCATCACTGTATTACAATTACATTCAGCGGGCACACTCACAAAGTCCTGACTATGCTCTGTGATATTTCACCCTGCATTATGTTGCTGAAGCTTACATTTTAGTAAGTGCAGGAATGTCTGAATCATTGAGTTTGTGACTGTGCAAATCATTGCCTCAGCAAAGGTGGGTATCTGTGTTGCCATGTGCCCTTTACTCTCTAATGTACTGTTCAGTCATTTGCACATTATGAATTCTTTGACTTTCATTCATTAGTTCACATGCAGACCTTCTAAAATATGAAATTGCTGAATTGACATGACTTAACATGTCAGACTGTACTCTCATTTTTAAACATATAGCAGTTTATTTGATTCAACGGCTGGAGTTTGTGTCCAAAGCCAACAATGAAGCCTTAGCTACAGACAATGAATTTCTCAGGCCAAAACTAAAGGAGGTACTCTGTTTTAGTTGTTGTGTCTTTCGGCTTTTCTCGGTTAGGGGTCGCCACAGCGGAACTCCGGTCCGCTAATGATTGGCAGTAGATTTTTACGGTGCAGAGTTGCCGGCCCTGACGCACAACCTTCAACGAAGGTATGCCCATTCACGCATGTCTCCACACAGAAGACGCTCTAGCTGAGAATTGACCAGGACAACGTCTTGCTGTGAGGCGACAACACTACCACAGCACCGCCACCGCAGTAGGTACTCTGCTTGAGGCCATGTGTAAAATCCCTACACTGATCTCAGAAATGTATCGATATATAATCTGCTGAACTGAAGGCTGTGTAAAAATTATACATTTATAATATTTAAGTTTGATACTAAAGCAGTGCTGCTTTAGTATCAAACTTAAACATTATAAATGTATAATTGTTACACAGCCTTCAGTTCAGCAGATTATATATCGATACATTTCTGCATTTCTGAGATCAGTGTAGGAATTTTACACAGTGTCGAAACATAAAATTACTGCACTTACAAACACCAATCCATTACTGTAGTGTTCATATTGCAATTTACATTTCTGTTAGCTCTGTTGGCCTCAGATATTTACAAAACAGATTTAGCACTTGAGAAAATGACTAATTTGACCACATTTGCAACATTTTCTGTGAAGAGATAAGCATGGCTTTTTACTCTTCTGATAACCACACATAGAAGAGATAGCAACTGAATGGGAACTTGCCTTGCCTCATTTTTAACCTTATCATCAGACTCAAACCACTGAAGCATTTTTGTGTGCCATACTGCTTTACACATTTTTTAATACAGGCCTTACTTTACAGTTGTGTTTTGTATGGGCTAGCCTTGTAAAGGCTCCAGGGTTATTAGCCTATTACACACCTATGAACCTATGTTAGACTTATGTTTTATTTTAATTTTGTCACATCTAACTCTTCAGCAAGTACTTTCATTTTGTCACTTGTTAGTGCTACTCCTACACATATGATAACACGTTTCTGTGATGTTGAATGTGTTTCTGATAATTGTTTACTGCTATTATCTTCTCTGATAACAGACACAGTTCTGTTTCTCAGCAGCGGATCATGCAATCACCAGACTCACAGCCTTTACATTTGTGCCTTAAATCAGTCACATATGCATCTATGAACTCCTGCTGACTGTAATTTACAGTAAAAAAATAAATAAAAAAAAACACTTCAAATATATGACAAGTTTGCTTGGGGCGCACAATATTCCTATAGATTTACTTGTGCCCAAACCAGGCTGCTGTTCTTTCATTAAATAAAAAGCACTGAATATCTTAATCACATTATCACCTGCCATGTCCAGAAATGCCACGTTTCGATCATCTTTTTTCTCATAAAGATGTAAAATGATGCTGCAAAGTTTGAAGTGCATTTTGTTGACTAAGGTTGTTGTACTCAAGAATTTCCCTCTCCATGAAATGCAGTAATCTTACAGTTCGAATAATATATACGTTCAGGGATGGGGGAGCCTACCCATACATTGGGGAGGAGTTGCCAAGGGGCTTTCCTCTTTAAAATGCTTTAATTTGTTTTTACTGGGTTGAATTTCCAACCAGTTGTGTTCGGAGAATTAGTTCCTTGCTAGTAAAATAAAATAATCTAGCTCCACACCAAACATAAAATTCAAGGATGGGAATGGTTAAGTAAAACTAATAACATTCAAACTCTTTATAAAAAACAATAAAATTTGTTTAAGACACATGCTGATAAATGTATTAAGGAACATAGAGTCAGTTTTTAATAGTATTCACCTCTTTCATGCATCAGTTGTGGAAGGGGCATTTCAAATAAAACATGGCTGAATGCATTACATGCAGGTACATATCCATGGTTAACAATTAGTTTTCACTAGTTCCTATTCTTAAAGACACTAACACACTTACTTAATCAATATATTATTTTATACTTGAAATATTCATATTTTATGATTTATTTTGCATTAATTTTTCATTTTGTAACTGCAGTGAAGCACTTTAACATAGTGTATATAGTTATGATATACATTAGTTGGTCTCCTAGTAAACTTTTTTTTTTAAGTTTGCATGTGCAAGTATCTGAGAGAGACCCTTGTATGAAGGATGTGAAATGTTTGTATCCCCCTCCAAAAAAATTATATTTATTTCTAGTTTGTTGAAAGCAAATTATCAGTAATGCAAGACTGGCAGATTAGTTGTTGATAAACACATTGCCAAGTAATAGTCATATGTCCATTAATTCACTCAGAGTCCTAGAGCAGGAAGAAGTATACATCATACTGTGAAACTCAGGGAAGGGGTTGTATGTTCTGTACCCTACCTACAAAACATCGAAAAGGGGGCACTGCATTCATATTTTTCCTGTATTATTATGTTCAACTACCCTTAGCACTTCGGCTGATAGCTTTGGAAGAACTCTGTAAGATACCCCTCCTCTCATGCCGGACAGTTGGCAACATGCACATGTATTCTTGTGTGTATGCTGTACTGCAGATGTTCTCATTCTTCATTTCAACAAGATCAATGAAACCAAACAGCTGTAGCAGGCCAGGCCTCCTGTCTGCACACAGGGACTCCCAGATAGCAAAGGGAAGCCATGTTTTTTGCCTAAAACAACAGAGACACACTGTCCCTGTTGTATCCAGCGCATCCTTGGCCAGCCATCTGACACCTAGGCTATTACTTATACCATAGTAACTTGGCCCTGCAGAGAGAAGCCCTCTGTATAAGTCATCTAGGTAATGCACTTTTTTCTCTAATACACAAACACCTCATAAAAAATAAACTTTGGTTTTCCAAAAGCTATTTTATGACTCCTCAGAATAAGTATCCCTCATGTGATATAATAGTGCTCTCTTATGCTATTGTAACAGTGACATAAAAAATACCTAACTAGTTTGAAAATAAATTCATCCACAGCCCCTTTTTCCCTTCAGGTCGGACTGTCACTTCAGTAGTGACCATCACGTAGACCCAATGCTGATATGGCTGGATGGTAGGATGGAGTTCTTTCACCCCTTATTCATGACATAAGTTTATGAGTAGTGCCAAACAAAGCTGAAGAAATAATAAAAAAGACAGCTGGAGCAGAGATGAGTTATTTCTATATAGATGTAGAAACAGATATACAGCTAGATACACATATATATCTATGGATATATAAGATACAGTTACATACACTGGTGACATAGGTTGCCCACTGATATTTTAAGGGAGAGAAAATGTGTTTGTATGTCTTCCAAGAAACTGGGTGGCTGACAGAAGACATGGTATGGGGAATCTTACTGAAAACTACCATTTTCAGACAAAGTTAGATGTTTCTCGGAAAAAATATTGCAGCTTATAATGTTCACTTGTCTCAACATTATGATGGTTAAAGAATTGATGATAATAGTTCCCTCCTTCCCGCCTCTTCTTTCATTCTCCCATCTAACAGCCATATTCAACTACAGGCAACAACTTCTTATGTTTTTATATTAATCAGTAAATATACCTTCTCAAGGAAGGTAACACAACCAAGATTTCTCTCTTTACATCTTTTGCTCAATATCTACATTCTTCTTCCTTTTTGCATACTCTTATCAAATTTGTAAACTTTGTAAATTACGTTTGTAAATAAAGTTAGTAACCAATTGTTTAATGCGTACTGTGGACATTTGATGTATGTAACTAATTGTAAAATGTATACTATGGAGCTTTTCTCCTGGGGTCTCTGCTGAAAAAGGGCACCTGCCCAGCCAGACCAACCCGGTTAACAAATGGCAAATAAATAAATAGTTAAAATAAATAAATAGTTAAAATGGCAGCACAATGGTTAGGCACATGTAGGCTTTGTCACACATAAAAACACTTTGTTCTAGTTCTTGCATGAAATAATGCTCATTGTGGTGAATAGTACCTTTAGTTCTTCTAGCTGTACTGTTGTACTTTTCTGTCACACACTGTTATTGGATGTGATTGAGAAAGGAATGTAATGCTATAACACGGTCAATGAGTGAATGCATTTGTCTCTATTAAGGTAAAGTCTTAAATTCATTCATTACTTATGAACAACAGGGTCAAAACAAGGGTACAAGGGAGGAATGAGTGTACAACAACCTGACATCTCAGCCCATAAAGTGGACAGGGTGCACATTATATGTCATATTCCACAAACTGCCCATCCCCGCACTTTCATCACTGGAAACAGTAGCATATACTTGGCTCTCCATGCTATCTGTGGTGATGTCCCATCATTGCCAGTAACTCAACAGGTATTTCACTCATCTTGGCTGCTGGAAAACCAGAAGGTTGTGGGTTCTATTCCCACACCTGATAATTTGATTTATTTTCCAGTACAAAGGGGGCTACTGCATTCCTGAGAATGAGACATTAAATTGCAGCATCATCCACCTGAGTAGATTGTAGTTTGGGTGAATATAAAAGGTTCCATGACACTTATCAAAAGAATAAAGGAATTGCTCTGATACCCTGGCCAAATTTCCCCTAGTTAGTATAAATGCCACTTTGGCTCTCCCATGAAAAAAAGGCTATTGTCCTAGTAGGACTGATCTGGTCAACAAAGCTTAAATAAAATAACAATAAATTTGCCTTACATAATTAAATATAACTATAATTTCTTATGTACCCGTGCAGAATGTACTTCAATTGAAACTATTAAAATAAATCATCTGTATTTGAAAGTTATCTATACAGACATCCCATAATATAGTGATGAACAAATAAGAACTCTGTCATGTATCATCTATAATACATATATGTCTGCCCTGTGTAGCTGTGTATATGTCACCTCCTATGGTTGATTACCACGTTTATGTACCCATATGACATATGCAGTGTACATATTCACAATGCTGATCTTGAGGCTATTCAGTCACTAACACCTTCATCTCTCACTTTTCCATCAATCCACATGTAGCTACAACTGGGCACCACCTCAGCTGTACAAATGTAGTGTTAGGCACTGCACTCCACTCTGTGGAGACACAATACAACATGGCATCTAGGAGGCAAATCTAGGTAGCTTAGCCCATTAAGTAGCATGTCCCCATGCTGTAGTATATTTTATTTTGGTCTCTGTACTGCCATATCTGTCAACAGATCTCAGTTCCATTCTACATGCATGCAGTACTGTAATACTTTACTATATGTGTGAGCTGTT
Organism: Protopterus annectens; assembly: GCF_019279795.1. Classification (NCBI taxonomy): domain Eukaryota; kingdom Metazoa; phylum Chordata; order Ceratodontiformes; family Protopteridae; genus Protopterus; species Protopterus annectens. The sequence continues at coordinate 518,903,995 of NC_056748.1, read as the reverse complement.
GCCCACTGAATGTCCTGTAATACCTTACTATATGTGTGAGCGGATGGCCACTGAATGCCCTGTAATACCTTACTATATGTGTGAGCTGATGCCCACTGAATGTCCTGTAATACCTTACTATATGTGTGAGCTGATGCTCACTGAATGTCCTGTAATACATTACTATATGTGTGAGCAGATGGACACTGAATGTCCTGTAATACCTTTTTTTTTTTTTTTATTTCTCCAAGTCTTTGGGGTTTCTAATACCATGATGGGAATGGACCCCATTCCTAAGTCAAAGTACAATTAAAGTTCATTAAATTAGTATTGTTTCACTCTTTGATGTTAGCCAAAAGTGCTCTTGGCAGCTCCTGCAATGTACCCAGTAATGACTCCTTCTGCAGTTCGTACGGTGTTACATGAATTGGTAACATATCTAAATACGATTGTAATTTATTTCTTATAAGACCAGTTGCTCCTACTACTATTGGAACTGTCTAGGTATCTTTCTTCCACATGGCTCTCATTTCTGCCTGCAGATCGAGGTATTTTATGACTTTGTGTCTCTCTGTACACAAGACACTGTAGTCACTAGGTGTGGTGATTTCAATAATCAATGCTACTTTTGTCTTCTTTTCTTGGACCACTATATCCAGTTTTCTAGCATCTATCTTTTGGACTGTTGGTATTGGGTGATCCCATGTGATGTAATCTTCAGTATTTCCTATGATTCTCTGTGGCTCATGTTTCCAGTATTTTTCAGCCACTTCGATACCATAATGTTTGCACAATCTTCAGTGTAATAATCACGCCACACTATTATGCCTTTCAGTATACAGTCCCTCTGCCATTAGAGAGTCACAACCAGCAATAAGGTATGTGACTGTTTCTAATTCGGTTCTACAAAACCTACATATGTCTGTTTCTCCCACATGTTCAATGGACTTAGTAAACCAGCATGTACGTAGCCCACTATCTTGGGCTGCCAATATTAACTTTTCATTTCTTGCTGTAAATTCACCTCTCTTTAACCATTCCTGCATTCGTTCTTGATCAACATGAGGCTGTTCCGGAAGTTTTCTATACTTGCAGCTATATGTTTTTTTCCACATTTCTTGCCTTCTCATCTGGTCCTTCACCTTATATTCTTTCTTTTGTTTTTCAGCATATTCAGTTGCTGCCTGGTTTTTATCCACTTCTGGTTTGATTTCCATTCCTGCTTGATGTCGATATGCTTCTGCTAAATTAAGCTTAGATGTCATCTTAGATTTATTCTCCTCATGTTTCAAAACCTTCACCACATTTGGATCTTGTGAGGTTAGTAAATATGTGTGGAGTCCCATGATTGCAGATCTATACATGTAATCAATTTCAAGGAGGCCCATCCCTCCTTCAGAACGGGGAATATATAATCTTGGAATACACTGATTTTTATAAATCATTTGGTGAGCATGAAGCATCCTTCATGTTTTAATATCCAATCTATCCAACACTTTTTGGGGCCAGTCAATCACTCCAAAACTATAAGTTAAGACAGGAAGAGAAAACTGATTTATAGCTTGGATCTTATTCCTAGGTATCAATGCTGTTTTCAGGATTCATTTACGTCTTCTAAAGTACTCCTTACTAAGCTTTATTCGCATTTGTTCCTTACTATATGTGTGAGCTGATGGCCACTGAATGTCCTGTAATACCTTACTATATGTGTGAGCTGATGGCCACTGAATGTCCTATAATACCTTACTATATGTGTGAGCTGATGGCCACTGAATGTGTTCGCATGACAAATCTAGATTACTATGCACATATTAGTCTGTGTATCCTCTTTCTGTCTCTGTCTTCATATACTCCTCTTTTTTGCACTATTGTACAATGGTGTACCTTGGCCCTGTGTACTATAGTGCACTTGATGTAGTAGACATGGTGGCAATTCAGCTGTAACTTACCACTAAAACTTTTAGCACATCAAATAAGACATAAGCAGTCAGAATATTAGTATGACAACAAATTAATGAATGCCATTGGGCTGCAGTGATAACATTTACTGTGACATCCTTCCATTCTAACACTGATGTCACAGGCTGACCACTAAGATTTTATACAAGAAATATTAATGAAAGAAGCAGAGTCCTATGCCATGTGTTTATCATCAAAAATAAGAAGCAAAATGCCTTGCAGATGGAATGACGGGATAATGCCCCAGTTACTGCCAACCTAAGTTTGATTTATGGCTCTTGAACATAATAGTACTGTTGGGAGGGCATGTTTATCCTGAAGGGAGGGAGTATGCTGGATGGATCTCTTATTGAACCAAGGTGGGGGCTGCAGCTGGAAGAAATTGATGGAGTGAGTGTGTAGGAAGTACAGAGGAGGCATGTCAACTCTAAAGGTCTGGGTTGGGTATGTCCTCACATCACTCCCTGTAGCCTTCCCAACTTAATTTTTTCCCAGTGAAAAATGTTGCTGCTCTGCAAAAAAAAAAACAAAAACAAAAAAAAAAACCTTAAAACACAAAATGAGTGCCACATCCCCCCACACCCCCCTACTTAAATATACCAACTCCGAGATCGCACTATAGTGGAGGAAATGGCAAAGTCCCAAAAGACATGGCCGACCATTTTTTTTCCCTGGGAAGAAAAACAATGTTCCGTGTCTTTGCTGTTTAGGTCTTTCGACATTATCAGTTCGATGAATGAGCGTTCACTCTTTTCATCAGCTGATAATGTAATATAGAACCAGTTCATTCAACAGGTTATCATGGAAGTATCAAAGTTCTTTAGGCCAGTCACTGAGAGACTGAGTTACTGTTATTGCAACAAATTTAGGAGTAGAATAAGGAATGTGTGATGAGGTTGGTGGTTTGGGATGAGACTGAACCACTAACTCGTTAAAAGCAATACAGAGGTGGTCCTTAGGTAATGGCTAGTGTAGGGCTTGCCTATATAGGTAAAGTGTGACTTCAAATACAATAATAAATAATTTCGGTAGATGTGCTATTATTTCTTCTTACATATGTCCAGTTCCGCAATATTTTTTCTGCTGGCCATCAGTCAGGTCAGGATTACTGCCATGATCTAGGTAGAGTTGTAAAAGCTAATTTTAATGTTTTATTACTCTTACATTATTATAAGATCCCAGTTTTTCAGAAGCAAACAGATAGTGGTGCTTTTTTTTCAAAAACAGATACCATGATTGCATTTTCATGCATCAGAAATGTGTTGTCATCTTCTTCTTGTTGACATAACTAAAAGTAAGTAGTGAATTAATTCAGCGGTGCTGTGTTATCGGTGTTAAAAAACACACCTATTTCCTCCCTCATGCAAGAAATGTCAGGAGACAAGAGGTCAGTCCTCATCTTCCAGAACAAAAGCCTGGACAGCTTTTTACTACCATGGCAAATGTGAGTTACACAGTGATCCCAAGTGGTTCAGAACTAAAGCAATAAATCACATGAGCCCCAGGCTGCCTGAACGAATTGCTGAGACTTAAGTGCGGTGCGTTTGTTGTGATGAAGCAGCACTGTGCCTGTGAAACAGATGGTAATGTGACAAGCAGAGAAATAATAAATCATCTACAAATCACTGAGGATGAGATAACTTTAAAGGACCAGCAGCCTTGTTTCCATTATTTATCTTAATGTAACAAAAAGGGAATGTAGTGAGATTTTACAATAGAACGTTGTATAACAGCTGCAAATTAACACACAGGTTTGCTAGTATTAATAGCAAATGGCCATCCAAGGAATATGAATTTTATGCAAATATATATATATATATTTAATTTTTTAAATACATAAAATAACATATTAAAATTTGATAACCTATTTTTTCTGCCTTGAAATACTACCACATGACACATGATGTGTTCTTAGTACAGGACACTGCTGTATACTTCAGTTAGATCAAATATATTGACGGATACAGGCCTCAGACCACTGTAATCTAAAGCAAGAAATAAAAGTCATCTTGGCTAAAGTACTAAGCAAGAAGAACTATCATTGCACAAATGCATGAAACTATTCTATCCCAAGGGTAGGGGAGAGGTTTTCAGCACAGGACAAGACTGAGAAAATTTTTCTTAGCATAACACTACTGACAGATGCTACCATTGGTCTTACATCACTGTATATGAGATATGAGTTGGGGCATGTGCAGGTCATTAAAATATGGCGACAGGTATGATGCAGCTCTTGTGCCTCACTCTTCTCTCTGATAAGTGGACAAATAGTGGTCCAAGAGAGGATCAGAAGGGTTTCGGCATCTGAAATGCACTAGAGACAGATAATGGTCAGCTACAATGAGGTAAAAAATATTTAAAAAAAAGCTGTTGGATAAATTATCATACAGCAACAGCAAATAAGCATGATACATACAATAATAATTTATATTTGATGAGTTATAAAACAACTGATATATTTCCATACCTGATATCTGCTTGGATCCAATGCCTGAATTACTTATAACTGACTGATTGATTGATTGACTGACTGATTGATTGATTGATTGATTGATTGATTGATTGATTGACAGACTAAACATTGATACAAGTCAGAAGGTTTTGCTTCTGTATTTCACTTTTTCAGGAGCACCTTTATTTAAGATCTAAGTAGGTATCTGTGTTTATTGATAATATGCAGAGCGGTTGTAAACAGGGGTGTAGTCAGTATTATTAGAACTGTACACCAACTTTCAGAATGTGGCCCGTCTAAGTGTATCCCCTATCAACCTATAAAAAGCCATTTAACAAAATGTGTGATAACAATGCCTTTTAAAAAAAATAACACAACTGATGCACAAAATAAATTGTTTTTAAAATGTATATGCCTTAGCATGCCTAGCATATATCTGGTTACACCCATACCTGTAAATCATAATTTTTAATCATAAATATGAAACTACTCCATGCTGTGGATATGAGGCTCTATGAAACAGCCATGGATATGGTAATTTGCTATGCAAGTATTTTTAATTTTGGCAATATATATGGAAAACAAGTCAGAGTCACTCGAGCTGCATTGAAGACCCTAGGTAACAAAATATGGGCTCTTTAAAGTTGCAGAAAATGATATTGATAGGCACACTTTGTTAGTCAGAAGCATGTAAAATAAGAAGCTGTTGATGGGGGAAAAAACTAGCATTTACCAAGTCCATATAAATGTTGTAGCTATGGAGCTAGTACACACAAAGTTGCTCCCCCCATTTCATCCCTTATTAGTCTGGTTTAGAAATCCTTGAATACTTATGTTGCTCTACATGGTACCACTGTCCCCCAATTTTTCATAAGTCCTTACAACCCTATATGTGAAATAACACTTTTTTAAGTCAGCCCTGAATTATGCCCATCTCCCACAACTCTCATCCAGGCCCATTTCTGAAGCAGACACCTGTATTTTTAAAGCAAGTATAGATCATTTAGCCCACCTAGTCTACCCTTTATTTATTACTGAATAAGGCAGATAATATGCTTAATTAACAATCTATTATGTTTATTTCTTTCTTTGCCTTCCTTGTAAGGATGATCTTGTGTTGTCTCACAGATTTTTGAATTCAGTCATTTCTGACCATGCCATTTTTTTCAGGATGTATATTCCATTTATCTACTTTTCATGTCTGTGTTCTGAGGTACCCATTCCTTGAACTCCGACTTTGTCATCTTTATTCTTGCTTCATGCTTGAATACGTTAGCCATTTGGGCTTTACCCTTCAGTGCTTGAATGTTTGTGTCATGTGCCTCAAATGCTTTCTTTCTTCAACAATATACATAGTGAGTTTTTCCAGTGGGACAGGACTCCATGACAGTAATACAAAAAAGGAAAATGACCAGGTGGATCCATTACCACATGATATAAAGGCTGCCAGGTAGTGTGAAATGCAGGAAAGAATGCATATGAAGTACTGACCTGCAAAAGAAGAGGTGCCATCTTTATAAGAAGCTGGTAAAACCTCATATGGAGTACAATGTGCAGGCCCGGACATCCAATTTTGTAATAACATAGACAGAATAAGAAGGTGCTCAGAGAGAGGCAACAAATAATTTCCAGTTTTCACCAGAAGTTATATAATGAAAGAGTTTAATATGTATGGTTTTGAAGTGAGAAAATGTAGGAGTGATATTATGGAAATATATGTGGCTCATGGGAAATAGCTTTTTCAAGAAAAAAAGAGATAAATACGCAAACAAGACAGTCCAATCTGAAAACACAAATGGACTGTTTCAAGGAGATATAAGGAAGTATTTTTTCAACAAAATTGTAAAGGGTGCTAGAAACAGAATTCTTGAAATTTGGCAACATAAAAAGTGACATACTTGAAGAATGCATCAGGCAGACTAAGCGCCTGTGGTGGATGCAAGAAGTAAGACACAGGCTGTTGTTTAAGCATGATTACATTATATAACATGATGGAGGAAGGAGGCAATCTGTCTAGTGTGTTCATTTGTGTGCATCTAATAAACATGTAATAATTAATTGCTGTTCGTTTTATAAATAACACACTCATTAGGCTGCCATGTTTGTCACAACTGATTCACACACCTACAATATAAGATCGTAACAAATGATTTATATAGACTTTAATGATGGATATCAATAGCAAATATAATAAAACCAAGCATTGCCTTAACTTTTTACTCAGGTCATGGCTGAAAAGGGTCCTTGGATCATCCCAACTATGTGTATGTGTAGAAACAGTAACCTGATCTCTACCACGATGTAGAAAAGACACACTTGAAAATCCAAAAGGCAGTAGCAAATATTGAAATAGCAAATATTAAGATAGCACACTTGTAATTAAAAGTCCATGAGGCAGTCAAACAACGTAGCAAAATTGTAGTAAAAAGCTCCTTTAATCCAAAAAATAGTGGGTAACGGTAAGCGCTTTCGCGTGGGTGCAACCACGCTTCCTCAGACAAAGAAAAACCCCACATACACTGTTTAAATAGCATAAATTGAAATCTAAATTATGTCAATTAAACTGTGTCAATTAAACTAATTGGCAACGAGTGCTTTAAAGGAAAAGTAACCTAACTAGCATCTATCTAACAACTATACAGCAATATATAATATAAAACAAAACTATGCAAAATTACAGACATCCAATTTCAAGACCGTTTCCTAAGACATATCATCTGTAAAAATTATTACATCTGTAAAAATTAATTAAACAACAGGGAGTAGGACAAAGAAAAAGAAAAACAAATGCAGGAGATGAGTATCAACTGCAAGTTAGCGTGAAGCTAAACAAACCAATTAAGGTGCTACTGAAACATAACTCCTTTTTCTGTATTCCCCAAATCCATCTTTACAGATCTAAATTTACAAACCATTTAGTGGTAAAATAAAGATGAGATGTTGGTAAACAGTAATTATTTTTGCAACAAATAAAAAATAAAAAATACATATATATATAGTTTAATTAATCAAAAAATGCAGTTTGACAACAGTAACATGTTACGAGGAGCCAAGTAACTCAAATACATCTAAAATTAAAATTAGACTGATCAGTCTAAATACTGGACCATAAATATAAACAATAAAGCTTGTGCTTAACAGAAGATATAAGCGTGCTGGCTAATAGAAGCATTATGAGCAAAACTGTAAATAAAATTGTGTATATAACATACCGCTGCTAAGTATGATTTCCGTTCAGTTGAAAACGAAGGCTTGCAATACTACTTCCAATTAACACTGAGCATGTCTTTTTAAGGCAGCTTACTAACACAAAGCAACAAGCAAAACAGCCTTATCGGTCTAGAAACTAGACCGTAAAAACTTATGCTAGCAGGAAATATAAACGTACTGGCTGTCAAAAACATTATAAACAAAACTGTTTATAAAAAAGTGTATTTGCAACATATCGCAACTAAGTATAAACTCCGTTCTTTTAAAGGCGAATGCTTGCAATGCAGCCGCCAATTAATACTAGATATATTTCTTCAGAGCAGTTTACTACCACATAGCAACGAATAAATAATAGATGAATTATAAAAAATGCCTAACACATTATTTATACCTAGAGCACTCTATGTATATATATGAATGTAGAGAGTATCTAACTAGTATCATTGATGTAGTATAAAAAAGATACATATAAATGTATACTATAATAAAATACTTCATGGATAATATGCATAAATAAATAAAATTAAAATATATAGATGAAGTGATATATGTAAATGTGCCTGATATCAGAAGCTATGAATTATGGAAACATATGCATAAAATAAATTTTATATTTAAATTTTATATTTAAATTAATAATTAAATTTATCACATATTCATACCATTTTAACATAAAAATCAAGAAAATATATATAGAATTTTTTATACTATAGCCATAGTATTCCAATTTCAGAAAAATGCATAAAGAATTAGAAAAATAAAATGTCCAAAAATATAAAAAATATACAAAAAATATGTAATGAAATTTAGAACTATAGACTATAAATCAGAAATATATATACATATATAAGTTAATTTATTAATTCATTTATATACTATACATAATATTCAAATTTGTTATTGCAAAATATGAAAAATGAAAATCTATGATAGATATTCTAAAATAAATTATTATAAACTTACAGTCATTTTATATTAATAGTTGATTTAACGTTTCCTAATATTCAAGATGGGCTTAATAGACACAAAAGTGTTAAGGCCAGGAAAATTGTGAGCATTAAACTTCAATATCCACCTAAGTTCTGCTAAAGCTAGACTATTAGAATCATCTCCCCCTCTAACATTTGAAGGCACCAATTCTAATACTCTAAACAGAAATGTATGATCTCTATGATCTTTTATATGCTGTGCTAAAGCATTTGTTTCTGATGCTTTCTTTATTTCGTATAGATGATTATAAATACGATCAGCTAGTCTTCTTTTCGTAAGCCCTACATAGAAAGCAGTGCATTTTATACAAGTAGCTAAGTAGACCAGATTTTTTGAGTTACAAGTAGCTGGTGTATTAAAACAAAAAGTAAAAGCCAAGGAGGGATGGGTAAATGTTATATCAGTACAGATGCTATTGCACCTATTACATTTACCACAAGGAATTGTCCCTACACTCAGTGTGGTATCTCTCAACATGGGTTTATTATCTTTGCACAATAATTGCTTCAGGTTAGGGCAGTTTTTATAAAGAAAAGTGGGGTGATTACCTACTAAGCTGGATATAAAAGTATCAGTCATTAAGATGTTCCAATTTCTACAAATGACTCTTTGAAGGCTCTTTACATCACTGGTATATTTCGTGATATAGGGAATCCTAGATAGCTTTCCTGAATTCTTAGCCCTGTAAGAGTTGGATTTCTTGGGTGGGTATGAATCTGGCTCTAAGGAATACAAAACTTCATTTCTAATGGAGTTAACTAGTTTAGAGTCATAGCCTCTATTAAGAAAAAGATGTGTCATTTTGTTGATTTCTTGTTCAAGTGTTATTCTATCATGACACAATCTAGTCAATCTAATGAACTGACTCTTGACAATGCCAGGAAATGTGTGCCTTGGATGCATGCTATTAAACTGAAGTAGTGTATTTGTCCAGGTTGGTTTTCTAAAGATGGAAGAAACTACTTTACCATGCTCATTTATAGTCAGAGAGACATCCAAAAAATTAACACATTCCCTAGAGGCTTCCATTGTAAATCTAAGATATGTGGTGGTGGTTTCAAGAAACTGTAAGAATAATTTAAATTCAACCAGAGTACCCTCCCAAATTAGGAGGACATCATCCACAAACCGTCTGTAGAATATAATTTTCTTAAATACAGTGCTATTGAAAAGGAATTCCTTTTCCCAGTTTAAAACTACAAGGTTTGCGTAAGTATTTGCACATGGGGTGCCCATAGCTACACCCCATGTTTGCAAATACGATTGCCCATCAAAATTGAAAAGATTATTGTTAAGTACTAGGTCAAGTAATTGACAAATCAAAATTATTCTATCATTTGAAAAATCAGTGTCTCTGACTAACAATTCTCTTATAGCTTCCAGCCCCAAATCATTGGGAATGGAAGTAAAGAGGTTTTTTACGTCAAGAGTTATAAGCAGATATTCCTTATTCATAATGTCAAGAGTCAAATCACTCAGGTTATCTAACAAATGATAAGTGTCTTTTAAAATAGATGAGACCCCATCTACTATTGGTCTAAGAAATTTCTCTAAGACAGTTGAAATTGTTGCAGTGACCCAATTGCCACCTGAAACAATGGGCCTAAGGGGTAAAGGTTTGACCTGTTTATGAATCTTAGGTAAGCCTTTTATTATAGGAACAGTTGGAAATTCTATAAATAAATAACTGTAGAGTTCTGGGGATATCTGCCTACACATAAGCAAGTCATGTAAGGTGGCATGCACATTTGATACTATGAAGTTTATGTCCTTTTGAGAAATATTCCTATAGGTGTCTCCATCAGATAGCATACTAAGCATTAAAGAAGTATAATCAGCCTTGTTCATAATGATAGTACCACCCCCTTTATCAGCGGGTCTAAAGGTTAAATCTGAGACCTGTTTAAACTTCTTAAGTGAGGCCATTTCCTGAGTAGTTAAATTTACATAAGCAATCTTATTTTTGTGACTAGAAAACATGGCATAAAAATCCTTTTCACAGGCTTTTAAAAAGCATTCAAGATTCGAACATAAAGGGGGGGGAAAATTGCTTTTACATTTCAAAGTCATGGGATCATTATAATTTGCATCTCTTCTTTGTTCAGTTAGGTCTCTTTTAAAAAACATTTTTAAGGCTACAGACCTACAGAAGACACGTAAATCACATAATACATCAGTCAGTTTACTGCATTGAGCAGGAATAAAATTAAGACCCTTATTGATTAGGCTAGCATCAAATGAGTCCATAGCATAATCAGATAAATTAACAAACAGGTCAGTCACATTCTTTGTCTCCTGGTCACTCCATATTTCTCTTCTGACATTTTCCGTTTTCTTGGGCCTCTGCTTTGTGAGCCGCTCTCCCTTGAAATTTCTGTTTTATCGGGTAGGGTAAAAAACGCCCTACTTCTTGGGTGTTTTTGGATCTAGCCCCTAGTTGATTAGGTTGATGTGTGTCAGCAAAAGCTTGCTGATTCGGTGGGGGGGTAGCAGAGGATGCTGTAAAATTGAGTAATTCAGTTCCAGTGGAGTTAGGGGCAACAGTCCCTGTAGTAGACAAAGAAGGCAAAGCATGAGTTTCAGTAAAGGAAGCAGAATCAATAGTGTGTGCTGCTTCAATATCTCGACTTATAGATGAAGCATGTCGCTGTTCAAAAGTCTGAGTATTATTGTGTCTCGGCCAAACAAAGATCTGACCAGTTTGAAAGTCGTTAAAGTCTCTTTGTAGCTTTTTAAGCTTAATCTGTTTTAGTTTATCACTGAAGGAGCTGACTTGTGTAAATATAGCTTGTAGTTTCTTTTTAGCAAAGTCAGATTTATACTTTTCACAAAGGCTTTTATGCATACAGTCTATTTCTTTACGCAGTTCAGTTTCAAGTGGTAAGAAATATTCATTAAGCAGGGACATGTATCTGAAGCCTTGTTCTATATTTAAGTCCTGCCATTTTTTGAGAAGTACAGGGTGGTTACTTCCATAGGACGGCATGCAAAAGACACGCATTCCTCTAGGGACAATGCGGTGATGTAAAGAAGCCTCAAGATGTTGCCTCTGCCAGGCATATCTTTGCAATAAATATAACTTGTCTTCAAAGTCTTTAGCAGTTAGATTAAATTCAGCAACATTCTCTTCAGGTATAGGTACTATAAAATCATTATTGAACTCACCAAGCTCTAGAGCCAATAAAGGGTTTGAGACCCGATGCAACAGTCCATCTGGTATGTGTATATTATCCCTCGACTCCGGCCTGTAATCAAGTTCTATCACCTGGGTATCCATCGTGTAGAGCAGTCACCACACAATAAGGAAAGTCAAAAAAACACAAGAGGCAACTGCAGCTTGAGGAGATCAGGAAACACAACGTAAAAAAGTAAATGTAGAAACAGTAACCTGATCTCTACCACGATGTAGAAAAGACACACTTGAAAATCCAAAAGGCAGTGAGCAAATATTGAAATAGCAAATATTAAGATAGCACACTTGTAATTAAAAGTCCACGAGGCAGTCAAACAACGTAGCAAAATTGTAGTAAAAAGCTCCTTTAATCCAAAAAATAGTGGGTATGGGTGCAACCACGCTTCCTCAGACAAAGAAAAACCCCACATACACTGTTTAAATAGCATAAATTGAAATCTAAATTATGTCAATTAAACTGTGTCAATTAAACTAATTGGCAACGAGTGCTTTAAAGGAAAAGTAACCTAACTAGCATCTATCTAACAACTATACAGCAATATATAATATAAAACAAAACTATGCAAAATTACAGACATCCAATTTCAAGACCGTTTCCTAAGACATATCATCTGTAAAAATTATTACATCTGTAAAAATTAATTAAACAACAGGGAGTAGGACAAAGAAAAAGAAAAACAAATGCAGGAGATGAGTATCAACTGCAAGTTAGCGTGAAGCTAAACAAACCAATTAAGGTGCTACTGAAACATAACTCCTTTTTCTGTATTCCCCAAATCCATCTTTACAGATCTAAATTTACAAACCATTTAGTGGTAAAATAAAGATGAGATGTTGGTAAACAGTAATTATTTTTGCAACAAATAAAAAATAAAAAATACATATATATATATAGTTTAATTAATCAAAAAATGCAGTTTGACAACAGTAACATGTTACGAGGAGCCAAGTAACTCAAATACATCTAAATTTAAATTTAGACTGATCAGTCTAAATACTGGACCATAAATATAAACAATAAAGCTTGTGCTTAACAGAAGATATAAGCGTGCTGGCTAATAGAAGCATTATGAGCAAAACTGTAAATAAAATTGTGTATATAACATACCGCTGCTAAGTATGATTTCCGTTCAGTTGAAAACGAAGGCTTGCAATACTACTTCCAATTAACACTGAGCATGTCTTTTTAAGGCAGCTTACTAACACAAAGCAACAAGCAAAACAGCCTTATCGGTCTAGAAACTAGACCGTAAAAACTTATGCTAGCAGGAAATATAAACGTACTGGCTGTCAAAAACATTATAAACAAAACTGTTTATAAAAAAGTGTATTTGCAACATATCGCAACTAAGTATAAACTCCGTTCTTTTAAAGGCGAATGCTTGCAATGCAGCCGCCAATTAATACTAGATATATTTCTTCAGAGCAGTTTACTACCACATAGCAACGAATAAATAATAGATGAATTATAAAAAATGCCTAACACATTATTTATACCTAGAGCACTCTATGTATATATATGAATGTAGAGAGTATCTAACTAGTATCATTGATGTAGTATAAAAAAGATACATATAAATGTATACTATAATAAAATACTTCATGGATAATATGCATAAATAAATAAAATTAAAATATATAGATGAAGTGATATATGTAAATGTGCCTGATATCAGAAGCTATGAATTATGGAAACATATGCATAAAATAAATTTTATATTTAAATTTTATATTTAAATTAATAATTAAATTTATCACATATTCATACCATTTTAACATAAAAATCAAGAAAATATATATAGCATTTTTTATACTATAGCCATAGTATTCCAATTTCAGAAAAATGCATAAAGAATTAGAAAAATAAAAATGTCCAAAAAATATAAAAAATATACAAAAAATATGTAATGAAATTTAGAACTATAGACTATAAATCAGAAATATATATACATATATAAGTTAATTTATTAATTCATTTATATACTATACATAATATTCAAATTTGTTATTGCAAAATATGAAAAATGAAAATCTATGATAGATATTCTAAAATAAATTATTATAAACTTACAGTCATTTTATATTAATAGTTGATTTAACGTTTCCTAATATTCAAGATGGGCTTAATAGACACAAAAGTGTTAAGGCCAGGAAAATTGTGAGCATTAAACTTCAATATCCACCTAAGTTCTGCTAAAGCTAGACTATTAGAATCATCTCCCCCTCTAACATTTGAAGGCACCAATTCTAATACTAACAGAAATGTATGATCTCTATGATCTTTTATATGCTGTGCTAAAGCATTTGTTTCTGATGCTTTCTTGATTTCGTATAGATGATTATAAATACGATCAGCTAGTCTTCTTTTCGTAAGCCCTACATAGAAAGCAGTGCATTTTATACAAGTAGCTAAGTAGACCAGATTTTTTGAGTTACAAGTAGCTGGTGTATTAAAACAAAAAGTAAAAGCCAAGGAGGGATGGGTAAATGTTATATCAGTACAGATGCTATTGCACCTATTACATTTACCACAAGGAATTGTCCCTACACTCAGTGTGGTATCTCTCAACATGGGTTTATTATCTTTGCACAATAATTGCTTCAGGTTAGGGCAGTTTTTATGATCATCCCAACTATCCAGTAAACAAATTGAATAAATAAAATAACATAAATATGTAGCTGCTGTGTCTTACCATCCGGGTCTTTCACCCCCTTTCAGTTAATCAGTGCTCTCTTCTAGGCTTCTGTAGCTTCCCAACCTATCACCTGCTCAAGCATTCTGTTCTAGGTATCTCAGATGGGTTCCTATTGCAAAATTGAAGAGGCTGAACATTGAACGACCTTAACATTGGAAATGTTGTTCAACGATGTGCTTTTTGTGAGATCGCAGTACAGTGAAGATCAGAATATTTGCTCTTTCCTCACTGTAGTGTGATCTTGGAGTTGGTATATATAATTAGCATGGGGGGATGAATTATAAAAAATGCCTAACACATTATTTATACCTAGAGCACTCTATGTATATATATGAATGTAGAGAGTATCTAACTAGTATCATTGATGTAGTATAAAAAAGATACATATAAATGTATACTATAATAAAATACTTCATGGATAATATGCATAAATAAATAAAATTAAAATATATAGATGAAGTGATATATGTAAATGTGCCTGATATCAGAAGCTATGAATTATGGAAACATATGCATAACATAAATTTTATATTTAAATTTTATATTTAAATTAATAATTAAATTTATCACATATTCATACCATTTTAACATAAAAATCAAGAAAATATATATAGAATTTTTTATACTATAGCCATAGTATTCCAATTTCAGAAAAATGCATAAAGAATTAGAAAAATAAAAATGTCCAAAAAATATAAAAAATATACAAAAAATATGTAATGAAATTTAGAACTATAGACTATAAATCAGAAATATATATACATATATAAGTTAATTTATTAATTCATTTATATACTATACATAATATTCAAATTTGTTATTGCAAAATATGAAAAATGAAAATCTATGATAGATATTCTAAAATAAATTATTATAAACTTACAGTCATTTTATATTAATAGTTGATTTAACGTTTCCTAATATTCAAGATGGGCTTAATAGACACAAAAGTGTTAAGGCCAGGAAAATTGTGAGCATTAAACTTCAATATCCACCTAAGTTCTGCTAAAGCTAGACTATTAGAATCATCTCCCCCTCTAACATTTGAAGGCACCAATTCTAATACTCTAAACAGAAATGTATGATCTCTATGATCTTTTATATGCTGTGCTAAAGCATTTGTTTCTGATGCTTTCTTGATTTCGTATAGATGATTATAAATACGATCAGCTAGTCTTCTTTTCGTAAGCCCTACATAGAAAGCAGTGCATTTTATACAAGTAGCTAAGTAGACCAGATTTTTTGAGTTACAAGTAGCTGGTGTATTAAAACAAAAAGTAAAAGCCAAGGAGGGATGGGTAAATGTTATATCAGTACAGATGCTATTGCACCTATTACATTTACCACAAGGAATTGTCCCTACACTCAGTGTGGTATCTCTCAACATGGGTTTATTATCTTTGCACAATAATTGCTTCAGGTTAGGGCAGTTTTTATGATCATCCCAACTATCCAGTAAACAAATTGAATAAATAAAATAACATAAATATGTAGCTGCTGTGTCTTACCATCCGGGGTCTTTCACCCCCTTTCAGTTAATCAGTGCTCTCTTCTAGGCTTCTGTAGCTTCCCAACCTATCACCTGCTCAAGCATTCTGTTCTAGGTATCTCAGATGGGTTCCTATTACAAAATTGAAGAGGCTGAACATTGAACGACCTTAACATTGGAAATGTTGTTCAACGATGTGCTTTTTGTGAGATCGCAGTACAGTGAAGATCAGAATATTTGCTCTTTCCTCACTGTAGTGTGATCTTGGAGTTGGTATATATAATTAGCATGGGGGGGTGCATGGCCCCCAAAATAGCGACTTCGAGGTCTGGCATTTTTGTCCTTTAAGCCATTCGATGTTCAGTGTCTTTGCTGTTGTAATATATACCCTCTAAGACTTCCCCATTCTTCAGCACTGCATGATGTTTCATCCCATGAGGTACTCTTCCCTAATCTGTCAACAACTAATCATTGTGTTCCTAGGTTCATAGGTAGGTACTAGGCAATTGGCCCTAGGGCCTATATAAGCCTAGCCAAACGGTACCCTGGCTTTTGCCACCCAAGAAAATTATTTTCCTGTGCCCCTGTCAAGCAGAGCCACAGAAATAATCCCTGGGGTGAATTTTCTATCTCCCATAGGTTATTCATAAACACTCGCTGCTGATGCAAGTTTTTATTTGTGTGCCAGCAGCAATTCAAAGTTTTTAGGCTTTTCCTGTTTCTCTAAAATTGCACAACCACTTATTTAGCATTTATAAGAACGGAGTAGGGAGGGGGTACTTGTACCCATGCAAAAACTGATTTTTTTCTTACTGATCAAAGATTAAGCAAGTTTATTTTATACTTTTGAATGAAATTTTCATTCTCAATAAGATACTGTGCAACCATCCAGACTTTCTTAAAAAGTGAATTCCCTCCATCTGCATCTGTTTTCCCCTTTCCCTTTTCTGTCCTTTAAGAGTTTCACCCTTTCCTCTTTCCTATGAATCAGCATGTGCACCCATATCATATCATATTCCCCCTCCAACATCAGATGAATACCAACTCAGCAGTTTCAGATGCTGTTTATACTTCTTTCTCATCATACCACTTATGGCCTTACTCTGGATGGTTTCTGGCTATTATGTATAATTTTCTTTATACAGCACAAAGTCGACTATCTGAAACGTCAATTATCCGAACACAGCCTTCCAAAGTTTTCAAGTAGGAAAAATCATAAAGTCTGAATATATAAACATTATACGTATTCATTTGTGTGTGCTTTTTGAGCTTGTAGCCTGCCCATGTGTGAAAAATATTTTTTATTGTCCACTGGATCGCTGAATGGTTGAAAAGTGTGTTCCCTGTGTGCAGAAAAAACAAGAGTTTAGAAGTTTTTTATCCAGTCCAATTATATGTTTGATTATCTGATCAGTTTGATCATCCAAACTACCCTAGGTCCCAATTAGCTCTGATAATCAGCTCTCTACCATAGTATGCTGAGAACTGTGCATGGTTTTCTAGATGTGTTTGTACCAGTTTTCATCAGACTGACAGTACACCATCCTTATCCAATTGTTGTTTGTGCATATTACAATACAGACTCACATTTTCTTATTTATTCATATTGATTTTTCTCTGTATTTCTTTGCTTGAACTGATTCACGGAGCTGGAATGAGAATCGTGCCTCAATTCTTTTCACTTTTGCTCTCCCGTAGTCCAGCATCATGAAATTTTCATTTGGCTTTTGGGTTTTTGTATACAAAATGCAGAATCTCGTGTTTATCTGTACAAAGCCTCAGCTGTATGGGATTTTTGTGTACTTTTATATACTCCATCCACTTCAGGATCAAGACCCCAGTTTTTGTGTCACTTGCAAATGGAGTTAGATGCATATCCATGATTATAGCTATATCAGTGCAAATGCTTATATAGAATACATTTCATTTCAATAATATATTGCGATTGCACTGGTGAAAATTATATACTTTTATTCAACATCCTTTAATATAAAGTAAACCAGTTCAGTATGGTACTATCAGAGATGACACTAATATTTAATTTACCTGCGTGAATTTACATTGCTTCTTGTACTATATTGTACAAATGGAGCTTTCTCTCTAGGCCTCTGCTTAAAGGGGGTTTTATACCAAGTCAGATTTCCCTGGTCAATAAATTTAAGTAAGAAAGTAAATAAATAAATAATATTTTTATGTTTTGCTTTCTTTGCTTTTATTCCATAACTGGGAATGTATAAGTTGTTATGTTGATTTCTATTTCTTATTTGACTTACAATTTGCTGATGCTTATAAGTTCCTGAAAGGGTTTGTGTGATATCATCAGGCCAACTAAAGATCCGGCATCATATTGAAACAATTGAATCTGTCTTGCCTCATGTACTAGGATTATCAACAGTAACATTTCATCCATTATGAAACCTAAAAATTACCATAAAATAAGGTAAAGTGCCATTTCGGCTTATACAATGTAACACCTGCCTAGAGGTAACAGGAATTGTTACGTGTGCCTACTTTCTATACTTCAGTTGTTTCCTAGCTCCTTTCCTTTTTCCTTTGTCCCTGCCTCACCTCATTCTAAGGTACAGGGATTGCTCTAGGAATCAGCTGTAACTCATGAGAGAAAGAGGAAGAGAGAATGTTCACATATGTCTTGGCCTTCTTTTCCAGCAGCAATGCCCCACTATCACTAATATGCAGTCTGTCCCCAGCGTAAAGCTCCTTGGTCTGATACTGCATGCCATTAGTCTTGTCCATTCTTCCATACCCACCACTGCATCCAAGTGTTTCACTAGAAAATTCTTAGCTTTCTTCATCTGCTGGCTGCAAGCACGACCGTGATCTCTAAGAGAACCACCATGTACCAAAGCTCGTTGGATATTAGAACCATCCTTAAAATGAGGTATGTCTCACTCTTCCTCATGAGGTGTGGCACACTCTTCCTCATGAGGTGTGACACACTCTTCCTCATGAGGTATGGCACACTCTTCCTCATGAGGTGTGGCACACTCTTCCTCATGAGGTGTGGCACACTCTTCCTCATGAGGTATGTCGCACTCTTCCTCATGAGGTGTAGCACACTCTTCCTCATGAGGTGTGGCACACTCTTCCTCATGAGGTGTGGCACACTCTTCTTCATGAGGTATGTTGCACTCTTCCTCATGAGGTGTGGCACACTCTTCCTCATGAGGTGTGGCACACTCTTCCTCATGAGGTGTAACACACTCTTCCTCATGAGGTGTGGCACACTCTTCCTCATGAAGTGTGGCACACTCTTCCTCATGAAGTGTGGCACACTCTTCTTCATGAGGTGTAACACACTCTTCTTCATGAGGTATGTCACACTCTTCCTCATGAGGTGTGGCACACTCTTCCTCATGAGGTGTGGCACACTCTTCTCATGAGGTATGGCACACTCTTCCTCATGAGGTGTGGCACACTCTACCTCATTACCTTTCCTACTTCCACTTCTGCCATGTCCAGGGTCACTTCTAACCCTGCATTCTTTGTTGCCATATGCAAGGTATTTCCCTGTCACAAGGTTCAGATCTTCTTGGTGATAGAATCTTAATTAATACTTCATCTGTACTCATGATGCTAACTCTTTTGTTCTGCCTATGTCCCTCCTCTCCAGAGTTGGATCTTCTATCCTCATCCCCTCCTGCATCACTTTCAGTGTATTCCTTACTAGCTACAGATCCGCCATTTCACTTTCTGTCCTCCTAATTGCTTCCTCCTTTTTTTAGCCCCCTCCTTCCCTGGGGGGCCCAATGTTCTCTTAGCTTGTTCAACCCAGCTCTTTACTTTGGCTTGCCTTCCCCATTTCTTCCATACTAACCTATTCATTCCTAGCTCTACACATTCTCTTTCCTTCTAGCACATTCTCTTACATTACTCACGTCCTCTCTGGATCCTTCTTTTTCTGCAATACCCTCTCCAACTTGCTATTTGTTTCACATCCCTACCATTTTCCCATTCCCTTTTGCTCATATCTTCTCTCAGTATTAGTTCTCATATCTCTTGCAGATCACAGTTCTGGACTCTCTTCAGCCCTGGCCATCTCTTCTCAGTGGGACCACCTCTGCTTGATTTTACTAACTGACTGTTCGTGATTTCCCCTTACTTGAGGTTCCCATTTCTTGTTCTCATCTCCAGTGCCAGCCTCTTAAGTTTATACATCTTGCAATTCAACCTACCTGCCCTTGTACGTACACAGAATTCCCTAAGCACAATGCCTTCCCACACCTCAAATATCCCACCCTTTTGTTACCTTCTTCCTCCTCCGTGAATCTTTGCCAGTCCCTCTGAAAACAGTTTACCTCTAGGCATGTGATAAACACAGATGTTGTAGGGCTAAGCAGGCTGGCACTTGAAATACCATCGCTTTATACACTGCCTGACTGTACTTTCTTAATCAGTAACACCTATGTCTTTAAACAGACCTGAAACGGCTTTTTATTTATTTATTCTTTGCAACTTTTCAGTGCTTAAATATCATCTCTTACTTCTGGATGAACCCATTGTTTATTTGTACTAATATGGCCTATTTCTGTGGTTGTATTTTGTATGACTTTTCTAAAACCTGGTTTTATGGGCTCCTAACAGACTACAATATGAATAGGCCTATTAACTGTAGATGTGTTTATATAATTAGTTTTTACTCTGCCAACAAACTTTACAACAAAAGGAAGAAACTGTTGCAGAAAAGAGGAAAATCCCAGGATGCAAAAAACTCCCTTACCAGCCTCAGTAAGAAACTGAGATCCCTCATAAAATCCTCCAAAGCTAGTTACGAAAATAAAATTGCCAAAGATTCCAAAGATAACCACAAGGCATTCTATAACTATGTCAAGAATCTAAATGTCAATTCTCAGATCTGCTCTGAGCTAAAATAGAATGGCATTAAATATACTGATTCCAAGGATATTGCCAATATCCTGGCAGATCGATTCAGTGCCAACTTCACCCCCCTCTCACCCCCTAAATGGCCCATCTCAATACCGGAGGATTGCCAAATTCCGGTAATAACAGCCACACAGGTAAAAAACGCACTCTCCAAAGCTAAGAATACAGCATCTATGGGACCAGATGACATCCCGGGCTGTGTACTACATGAACTACAATATGAACTGGCACCTTACCTAAGTGTCATGTTTAATCATAGCCTCACCTCAGGTTTCATGCCCACTGAGTGGCACAGCACGACAGTTATCCCACTCCACAAGGGGCATCCACCTTGGATCCCAGAAACTACCGTCCCATCAGTCTGACGAGCCTTATCTGCAAGGCCATGGAGCGTATTATCATGGAACTTATAAACAAAGACATTGGCAACCTTCAAACACTGGACCCCACCCAGTTTGGGTTCGTGAAGAGCTGATCTTGTCTTCTGAACCTGATTGACTTCTTCGAATCAGTCTCCAGAGCCATGGACAAGGGTAAGGTGGTTCACACAGCCTATCTAGACCTTGCTAAGGCCTATGACACAATCCTCCACTCTGGATTCATAGATAAACTTACTAAGCTGGGCATTAATCCCTACATCACCCAATGGGTTGCTAACTGGCTTACTGATAGAACCCACACTGTAAAAGTAGCCAACTCCAAATCCAGCTCCAGACAAGTGACAAGTGGAGTACCTCAGGGTTCAGTCCTGGGAGCGCTCTTGTTTGGCATCTACTTCTCTGAAGTACAGACCAACACTAAGGGAGTCTGGCTAACAAAGTTTGCAGATGACTGCAAACTGGGAGCCGTTACTGAATCCCCAAATGATCTGGATACTCTACAAAAGAGCCTTACAGAAACAGATGCTTGGTGCCAGAGCCATGGGCTCAAGCTCAATGCTAAGAAATGTATAATTATCCCCCTTTGGGAAAAAACATGTTCCCATGAATTACCATATAGGTGGCAGTACACTAAACACTGAAAGTGTGATAAGAGACTTAGGGACACAGGTGGACAGTGGTCTCTCCTTCGATAACCGCATTGCCACAACAGTCAGGAAATCCTTCTATGTGGCACACCTCATCACTAAGGGCTTTTCATCCAGAAAAAAGGAGGTCATTGTCCCACTGTACTCATCCCCTCATTAGACCCATTATAGAATACAATGCCCTGTTTGGTATGTACCTCTCAAGACATCTGCAACAACTGGAAAGGTCGCAGAAATACCTCACTAAAAGAATCACAGGCCTAAAGCAGATGCCCTACGCTGACTGCCTTAAAAAACTCCAGCTATACTCTGTCACATATTGTCTACTCATAGGCGATCTCTGCTTAACATACAAGGCCATGTCAAACCCAGAGCTGTTGGACATGCTACACTTAAAGAAATCCCAATCCCTCAGAGCCACACGCTCCAGGGATCTAAACCTTGTCATCACAATAAACAAAACACGCTGGAGGGATAGATTACTGACCCAGAAACTCCCCAGACTCTGGAATAGATTGCCGATACATGTTAAGCAGAGTGCCTCTTTGGCCCTCTTCAAAAGGAACCTTGACGATCGGATGGGAGAAAAGAAATTCACCCCGGGGATCATGTCAGTTGCCCTGCTAGACAGGGGTCCAGGGAAGTAAATAGTGTGGGAAGAAATAGCCAGGGAATTGTTATGACTAGGCTTGTATAGGCCCTAGGGCTGATAGCCTAGTACCAACCTATGAACCTATGAACTTTTCAGTTTGCTGTACCAAACAGTGAAGTGTATTTAGAAGCATCAATAACCCTTGGAGATGGATGTAGACATGGCGACCTGGTTAGCTGCACCAAAATGACTCAAAAGGGAAGATAGAGGAGTATTTCCAAAATGCCTGATCTAGCTTATCCACAAGGCAGATAAATGGGAAGAGTATGTGGGTCAAAGGGACCTTATCCTTTATCAGAATTGTGCTTTTGTGGTCATCCAGCAAGTTTGTTATCCATCTCATCATTTTAGGCACTACCCCTGCATCCTTTAACTTCTGTCCTAGTCTACTCTGAAGTAAAGAGGCAACTACTTTACTGAAGGTTAGGTATAGCCAGTGTCAGGATTACCCTTGTCCACCTCACCGGTGGCCCATTTAGAAAACTATAGCAAACTTGACTGACCGTAGGCATTATTCCATAAATCGCGAAAGCAGCCAAATGAATAATGGAGAGTGAAAAACAGAGAGAGAAGGAAGTTTTCATTCCCCAGGATATTTATTCATTGTACAAAGATACAAATGAACACCGAGAAAGGAAAGGGTTTTAGTCAACAATAAACTGATTTTATTGTATGTTGCAGGCCAGAAATGCTTGTGGATAGTGAAGAAAACACAGACTTCCTGATTACAAAGTGCAGCATTTCTGGTGTAACAAGTAGTAAGCACATGATCATACCAGAAATATCCCATTAAGTCAGGAGTGTACAAGCTTCGTGCTTTAAAATGGAATTAAAAGTAAAAAAGTCCATGCTTTATGATTAAATATTACAATAATACCAATGGCAAGTAAAGTGAGCTCTGAAACACTAAAACTGATTCATTTAAATATGCTTGTCTGTTTAAAGTTGAAAAGGTATTTATGTATCAGTCATAGCAAATGTTTAATGTTCAGATTTCCTAATTAATAACTACAGTTATGACTGTATTCTGTGATGTTCTGAAGATGTGTCATTTTTTTTTATATTTATTAGATAATTAAAAGTGATTTTATTCAATATCACTCAAGGACTTTATATAAAAAATAATGGAATGGGAAGCAGGTAGTGTGACAGTTATGTTGTTTCAACAAAGAAGGCTCACACATTCAGGCATGCACAGACACACACACACACACACACACACACACACACACACACACACACACACACACACACACACACACACACACACACACACCACCCCCCAATACACATTATGAAAGATTAAGTAATCGTATTCATTGCTAAACACACACTGGAATTGTTGAATGCAAAGATACAAATTAATTCAGCTCTGGGCATCCCTTTCCTTCCATATAAGTCCACTAAGGCATTATTTGGATGCATATTACGCAGTTCCACTTAACAGCTAGAGGGGATGGATTTCTTATGGACCCTGCTATAGACCACATATTAGGACTACTTAATGTACACCCTGCCATACATAGCTGCTTAAACACAGCTGAAGCAGTGGATAGTACGACACCCCAGGATACCCTTAGGATCTCTACCATCCACAGCCCTGAACAAGAGAAAGTCTTGGAGCGAAAGGAGAGGTCATCATGCCCAATGATGGAAGTAGGCACTAGGATAAGCCAAAAAGAATGATGCAAGGGGAGCAAAATAAATAAATACATTATCTACTAAATGCTATCTTAGCAACTGGAAGATGCTACTATGGAAACACTATCCATTATGTATTATGCAGTACCTAAGAAGACACTACATACTTCAGCTATACTAAAAGGATATATTTTGTGGGACATGGCTGTGAAAATAATCTGCCATTTTCTTTTTCTTTTACTATTACTGTGTTCATCCAGTTCTTCCATATTAATATTCTTTTCTGGGAAAGTACCATTCAGTTGTCATTTTAATACCATATTCTGCCTCTGGTAAATTATTATCTATAGAATGTGCAGAACAGAGGCTGAAATTATATGAAATTTAAAAATATACATTTGTTAGTACTTTGGGTGCACTATACAATGTAAGGCATTGTGGTTCAGTTAGGTAACAAGGCAACAGCTGTGCAATTAATAACTGCTGGAGTACCTGGCATTAATCAGCAAAGTACTAAAGAAGATAGTAAAGTGATTTCAAAATTTTATGTATTCATCACTTCACTAAGCACTTGAAAAGAAATAGCACTGAATTAAAAAGCATTTGTTGCCTTTTATGTGTTTAAAACATGGTTCAAATTAGATAAATAACACTCACTAACCTATGTAATAACAATAATACATTTTCAGGAAATGCTTATTTTATTGAATGTCTTGCAGAAAATGTAGATTTGTATTTTTTTTTTATTCTTTATATTCTCCATTTTGTATTACAGTACATTGCATTAGTTATGCATTGCCTGGAGGAAAAGTTATAATAACACATTGCAGAGAATGAGGGTGGCACCGTAATATAAATTATACACATCAAAATGCTTAATGCATGACAAAAGTAACTAAATAGCACCCAAAAACATAGATGTTTTATTAGAACATTACTTAAAATACTCACTATGCAATGAAAGTAGCAAACCATTTACAGCAAGGAAAAGCTTTCTGAAGCATTGTACGGTATTGTATACATAGATTATCAGAGAGTTTCTCCTTTCAGTATTTAAACAAAAATGTAGCCCTCTAGTGTATACATTCAGGAGGTGTCCATTTTTTCAGCATTTAATTAGATATATCATCTAATAAATTATTTTAAGATTTTGCTGGCTTCATTCATCTTTTGCATGGTTTCTACTGCATGCACTCAGCTAGCCCAGTAGCCAGTCTGAAATGAGGAACGCATTCCCTAGACTTAATGCAACATATATTAGGTGTGTTACTGACTTGTCCTGCAGGCAGCATCTATTTCAGAATAACATGTGTTAATTTAACACAACAAGCCAGGAACATGATGAAAGCTGACATCGATCTTAGGGGACCATGGGTATAAGTGTAGATGAAGCCACTAATATAACTTTGGCCCTGCCCACTGCAGTGCTCTAGAGAAAACCTTGAAGCAGCATACACATCACTTAATCCCCAAACATCATGACACCAAAAAAATTCATTTTTAATTGGATAACTGGGCATTTAGTAGCATGGCACTGCAATAGCTGTTTGTACCCTTATAGTGCTTCAGTGTCTGGGGTTTGATCCTGACCTCTGACTGCGGTCAGTGTGGAGTTTGCATGTTCCTCCAATATCTGTGTACATTTTCTTGACATCTTTTTCTTTCCTCCCTCCTCCCAAATAATGATGGGCTACTATAAATTATTAATACAGGTGATACTGGTCCTTGCAGTTCGGGTACTGGCTAAAATATCTTCAATGATCATTTCTCTTACTGGCTTACATATGATTAGACAACTAAGTAACTAACTAAATAAGTAAAAAAATAAAGCTAGATTAGACAAGTGCCATTCTGACAAATAACCTACACAGCAGTCTTTCAAAATTAAAGGCAAAAAGTATAATTGTTTTTATACAGCCAAAGTTCCCTATACTCTCAATGCATGTGAAGACCCACTCCCCACCCCCACCCCAAATTGCACAACTTCACTGTCACGGGTAACTTTGAAAAATGGCATCTCTCATAAAAAAGAACAATTTTCTGGATGTGGCAGTTTTGACTAATGCATAGAAATATAGGTACAATGCTAGGCAAGTAATCAAGGGAACCATAAGATACATACCTATGAATACTTTTCAGTAGACATACTTAAAGGGCGTCCCACCCTTTTCAAACACATAATAATGGTCATCCCACAAACCCAGCAGGACTGTGCATGATAAAACGGGTGTAAATTCATATCTACCTGTCCAGTCTAGCCTTAAAGGTAGTCAAAGTAGCACTTTGTTTAACCTGGATTGGTAACTTATTCAACTGACTAGGAATACATTGAGTTAGAAACCTGTCATTTCAGCACATCCTGTTTATTTATTGTTTTAGATTTAAGTCCCTCGAGTAGGTGCTTATGTTGAGCCATTGGTTTTGCCAAGAAATGGGAGGCCAAATACGAATGGGTCTTTCAAGCCTCAAAAACTGAGACCCAGGTCACCTTGGGGTAGCCAATAGGCTAATGATTAGAATGAGATTCATGTTACTTATCTTTGGTTGTGGGTCTAAATTCAGTCTGCTATCTGCTTAAATTCTAAATTTTGCAAATCAGCCAACAATTCATCTAGATCTTCCAAAACGATGGGGGGGGGGGGGTTTGACTATAAGTAGCAGGGGTTTTGGGAGTACAGTCCTCTATATGAGAGTATGAAGGCATTGTCCCATAGAAAAGCACATTTTACCAATGTTCCTGAGTGGTGTTATGGCTGAATGTTTACTTTGTTTGGCAAGCATGCTGTCAGCTGACTAAAATATATCTGTAATTATGTTCTTGAAGTTTGTACAACAGATTGATGGGTGAAGTGCTTTGAAAGAAAGAGCAGCATCAATATCACATGCATATCATGAGTGAAACGAATGTATTAAGGAGGTATAAACTGGATCAGGAAAGGCTGCAGTACAACTGCTAAATTAGCATTATCATTAGATATGGAAGAAGGATGTTCCAAGTTAGAATAAATCACAATAAAGTAGATAATAAGTCATATTACAATAAGTGTACCACATGGTAAGGCCTGCAATGGCTGGTCATTGCTCCCTAGAGAGGTGGCTGGTTATTCTTTAAAAAAATATAGATATATAAAAATACAAAATTATTTGATAGATGCAGTGTTTTTTACGTTACATCTAAAGTAAATCTGCTCCTTAGGCTGTGATTCATTTACTTTATAAGTACATACAGTGCCTAAACAGTGTTAGGAAATATCTTTGACCAATTTTGGATGAGCAAAACTAAGACTAGAAGTAAGGCTATATGTTTCAAGAGGTCTGTCCAATGTTCAAATATTATCTCTCATTAAAATAATTGCTAGATTTTGTTCTAAGCATTTTAATTTAAAAGGTACAGCAATAGCTGCAGATATTTCCTTTTTTTAAAAGTGGAGTAACGTTAAGAATTTACAGCGGCTCATATATTCACCTCTGTCTAATCTGACTAGTTTTTCAATGATAACCAGGATGTATTTTACTCACAACTACACTTTTTATGAGCGACTATTCTGAATTACATCGCAAGAAGTTAAAAGCTATTGCACCCTGATCAACGGCAGAAAAATGCATGGGGTGGACAACAACTCAGCACCCACTTAATAATAAATTTAGTTAATATTTCCCAGATGCATAGCATGATGCGAGAATCTAGAAAAAGACACGTGCTGAGGTCAAAGGGAATCCAACATTTCACATTTCTCAAACCTTCCAGTTAGATTTTTCTTTGCGGATGATACACAAACAGCTCTGTTCTATAAATCTTTGTGTGTTGAGTAAATATAGACACAAGTTTTTTTTTTCATGAAAGCATGGAATATCAGTCCAAAGAAAATTCCAGTAATGAAAACAAAAGATGAGTAACACGTGCCAAAATCATTCCCTTCTTTGACACACTGGCTCACTGAGCACCGACCTGTTTTGACAGCTGTGCCTTAGAATGATTATGCTTCCTCTTCAAAACTGGTTTACATTGATATACACTGCAAAATTTCATTTACTCTTTCATTCATCTGTTATTTCACATGATGTATATTCTCATGAGCGAGTCATGGCACTTTAAAAACATGAAAGACAAAATGAAAGAATCGGTTAATGCCTACATGATGAGACTTCAGTACAGCTTTTTCTGTAATAAACCTCTCAAAGGAGATGGCATCCGTGTCTGTCTAAAGTTTCAAAGAAGGACAAATGTTATATAAGCAAAAACGTACAGACCAAATTCTAAGAATGCAGTATGCATTCCAGGCTTAACCCAAAGTGAGTTTGGCAAAAATAAATAAATAAATAAAAGTAGAAAAGGTGTCAATGCTTCTTAACACACATTCACACCTACCTGTGGAAGCACATTATGATCAGGTGTGGTAACATAATTGGGTATAATATGCCTTTCATGCTGTGATTTTTATGATTTCATGGTTGAATATTACTGTGGAAATGGAAGCAGCCCATCCCTGACAATGGAGAACAGTATTCAGATGTATACTTAATTACACCTCATGTCTGTCAGTCCATCTTACAGAGAGACATTTTTATAAGCTCCCTATACAAATATTAGTCTAACTCACTTTTAAGTATACAACATATCATAGGGGGTAAACCAATAACAAATATATCATATGGCTACTGCTCCATAGGCACATTAAAGCAAGTTGCACAAAACATTTATTAGCTGGGGATGGGGTAATACTCATCTTCACTACAAATATTAGACTTAACCTCCTGCAGAAACATTCAAAAATAGCATATAAGATGATAATAACATTAATGTCACTATTATGTAGTATATTTGGTTAACATTATGTGTGTTTTAACATTAGAAATATGAGACTTGACAAACCGTTTACTCGGCTAATGTAACATACTATTACAGTGTGTCTTTAAAGAATGCCACTTTAATCAGTTACTTCTGCTTTGGGCAGCAGTGTGCAGTTTATGTTCCCTTTTGCCTATGTTTTCAGAGAGACATTTTTATAAGCTCCCTATATAAATATTAGTCTAACTCACTTTTTAAGTAGTAAACTGTGCTAGAAAAACAGTTACATTACCCAGCCTGCAACTCCAGTTATAGATTAAGAACATCTTAGGATTAAGTCAAGTCAAGAGCAAGGATCCTTGCTTGTGTAGAAGTGTGATTGTTTAATACTAAGATGGTACTGGGACATCCCATGGTGCTTATATATATGTGTGTGTGTGTGTGTGTGTGTGTGTGTGTGTGTGTGTGTGTGTGTGTGTGTGTGTGTGTGTATGTGTGTGTGTGTGCGTGTGTGTGCATGTATGTGCGTGTGTGCCTGTGGGTGCGTGTCTGTCTGTCTGTCTGTGTGTAAGATGGACTGACAGACATGAGGTGCAATCTATGCATGACTTAATATGGTTTCTTGCTTGCTCATTGTCAGCATAATGGAATTACCAGACAAAACTCTGCCTCGTGCAGTTTATTGATACCTGAGATTGCATGAGACCAGCTTGGCTCAGTGATAGTTTAACCTATGTAAACCCAGACTAGCATAATAATACCTTAACGTATTTAAACCCAGCCTGACAAAATGATATGTTGACCAGTTAGACACTATGATACCTTGGGATCCGTACTGATCCCAGCACGACAACATCATTGAATCACTATTGGCCGAGCATACTTACACGAAAGTGCTTTTCGTGTAAGTATGCCTGTTGCAGAGATCATACTATGGTGCGGATAGGGGAATACTCCCTTTTCCTCACTGTAGTGCAATCTTGGAGTGAGAATATTAAAGTAGGGGGGTGTGGGGGTGCAGGGGGCTTGTCCCCCTGCATAAAAGTAGATTTATTGTTTTTTTAACACACTTTAATGAAAGTGCTTTTTCGGTGAATGCGCTTTCATTAAAGTGTGTTCGGTGATTGTGGATTCGGACTATTTCTGATAGATATGGCAGTTTCTCTAAAGAGCCACAAGTATGTGTACTCCATTTAAATGAATCAACAGATGGAATCTACTATGGTTTCTCCAAGTGGTTTTAGTCATCTCCTTGGGATCTTCTTGTGTCTGGTGGTCACTGTTCAGTTGATTACTTAATTTAACATGGCCACAGACACTTTACATGGGAGCCATAGAGAAAGCTTCACTATGTGCATCTCCCCACAGCCAAATAACTAGCTTAAAAATCTCATCCAACACTTAAAAGTCTGCTCTATCTCAACGCCTTTCTTTAGATTGCTTAGAAACATAGGCCAGCATCTATAAGAATCTGCTTCCATTACTTTCTTAGATGCAGCTTCATATCACGCCTTTTGAAAAGACACCATCATCCTTTTAATGTTCTCAGAATTTATCCTTTTAATCTTCCTTTCGTCAATACTTTCCTTGTTATCTTGAAAACTTTTCTGAAAAAAACAGCAAGACATTAATGTTGGTTGCCCTAGGCATTGCTAGTGGATGACCCTCCTCCCATCTAGTTAAAGCAGCATAATTATTTACAGCACAGACTAAGCTGAATAAGAGGGGAGATTGCTTGATCTGTCTTATGGTGAGGATTCCTCCCCACACCTTGGCTGGCTGTGTTCTGCTGCAATTTATGTTTGAGCTACTCACCAGAATTGTAGAGTCCAGTAGTAAACAGGAGAAGAAGGCAACTCAGAAATGTTTTTAGTGGTCACTGTCCTGTTTGAAGGTGCCACATTGAAGTCTATGATGTCTATGATCCTACATTTTGTTCTATACTAAGCTATTAAACTGTTATAATCAACCAACCAGCCACACTGCCCACAAAGCATTTACTTGTCAAATAATTTTACCAGATCACCTGATCCAACATAATTCTTAGAATATTATATTTTCTGCCGCTTTTTTCTTTTGCCAAAATAATTCAATAAGGACATCATTTATTGAACTGTTGTATCAGTATGGCATAGCTTTTCACTCTTATGCTGGTACATGTCATAGTCCTAAACATTATTCCTGTGTCCTTTGTAGTTCCTATGCATTAGCTCCTCTGTGTCCCATGTGGTTCCTACACAATACACCCCCAAATGTGCTTTTTTGCTTCTACACAGTTCTCCCCATGTCCTGTGTAGTTCCTACATATTACTCTCCCATGTGTCATTTATGGTTCCTGCCCATTACTCTGCATATATCTTTTGTGGTTCCAGCACAATATTTCCCCATTTTTAGTTTGTGGTTTCAACCCATCACTCCCCCTGTGTCTTTTGTGGTTTCTACACAATACTCTTGGGTGTCCTGTGTGATTCCTGCACTTTACTTCCCTGTCCTATGTGGTTCATAAACATTACTTCCTCTGTATTCTGTGTGGTTCCTACATATTATTACCCATGTGTCGTGTGATTTCAGCCCACTATTCCTACCATGCTTGTGTTATTTCAACACATTAGCTCCCCCAATTATTGTGGGCTTCCTGCATATTACTACTCATGTGTCCTGTTTAAGTACCGCACATTACTCTCTCTCTGCACTCTGTGTGGTCCCTTGCTTATTACTTCCCTTGTCTCTTGTGTGGTTCCTAAATATTGCAGTCTCACTGTGTCTTATGTGGTTCCTAACCTTTACTACCCTTATGTCCTGTGTGGTTCTTACACAATACTCCTCCTATGTCCCAGATGGTTCACATTATTCCCACTGTGTCCTGTGTAATTCCTAGACAATATTCCTCCATGTCTTGTATATTTCCTACATGCTAATCCCCTGTGTTCTGCTTAATGTGTCCTGTGAAATTCATACACAACACTCCCAGTGTGTCCTGTGTAATTCCTACAAAATACTACCCTATGTCCTGCATGGTTCACATTACTCTCACTGTGTCCTGTGTAGTATGTCCTGTGTAACTCCTACACAACACTCCCACTATGTCCTGCATGGTTCACATTACTCTCACTGTGTCCTGTGCAGTGTGTCCTGTGTAATTCTTACACAATACTCCCCCTATGTCCTGCATGGTTCACATTACTCCCCGTGTCCTTTGTAGTGTGTCTTGTGTAATTCCTACACAATACTCCCCGTATGTCCTGCATGGTTCACATTACTCCCCTTGTGTCCTGTGTAGTGTGTCCTGTGTAACTCCTACACAATACTCCCCCTATGTCCTGCATGGTTCACATTACTCCCCCTGTGTCCTGTGTAGTGTGTCCTGTGTAACTCCTACACAATACTCCCCGTATGTCCTGCATGGTTCACATTACTCCCCCTGACCTGTGTAATTCATGCACCTTATTCTCCCTGTGCCCTGTATGCATCTTGCACATTGCTTTTCCTTTATTCTGTATGATTCCTACATGATACTCCCCCTGTGTCCTGTGTAATTCCTACACAGTACTGCCGCATGTCCTGCATGGTTCACAGTACTCCCCCTGTGTCCTGTGTAATTCATGTTACTCCCCCTGACCTGTGTAATTCATGCACCTTATTCTCCCTGTGCCCTGTATGGTTCACATTGCTTTTCCTTTATTCTGTATGATTCCTGTGATACTCCCCCTGTGTCCTGTGTAATTCCTACACAGTACTGCCGCATGTCCTGCATGGTTCACAGTACTCCCCCTGTGTCCTGTGTAATTCATGTTACTCCCCCTGACCTGTGTAATTCATGCACCTTATTCTCCCTGTGCCCTGTATGCATCTTGCACATTGCTTTTCCTTTATTCTGTATGATTCCTACATGATACTCCCCCTGTGTCCTGTATGCATCCTAAGCACTCCCTTTCCTTTTATTGTGTATGGGTTTGACACATTACTCACCCCGTCATTCCTATAGATTATGTTCCTCTTATCTGTTGATCCAGCGTGTAATTCCCTTTGCATCCTTATTGAGATTGCACACACTTTCTGCATGTTTATTTCTTCAGTACACTGAATCAATGTGCACTGATTTCATAATATTGAGATCGCACACACTTTCTGCACGTTTATTTCTTCAGTACACTGAATCAAAGTGCACTGATTTCATAATATTGAGATCGCACACACTTTCTGCACGTTTATTTCTTCAGTACACTGAATCAAAGTGCACTGATTTCCTATTGAGATCGCCCACACTGTGTAATTCTGCACGTTTATTTCTTCAGTACACTGAATCAAAGTGCACTGATTTCATAATATTGAGATCGCACACACTTTCTGCACGTTTATTTCTTCAGTACACTGAATCAAAGTGCACTGATTTCATAATATTGAGATCGCACACACTTTCTGCACGTCATTTCTATAGATTATGTTCCTCTTATCTGTTGATCCAACGTGTAATTCCCTTTGCATCCTTATTGAGATCGCACACACTTTCTGCACGTTTATTTCTTCAGTACACTGAATCAAAGTGCACTGATTTCATAATATTGAGATCGCACACACTTTCTGCACGTTTATTTCTTCAGTACACTGAATCAAAGTGCACTGATTTCATAATTCTGTGCTCTGTTCTTTCCTTCTCTTTACCCTCCTCAAATTACAAAGTCATCTCTAATCACTAGCTGTCAAAACCCTCCATGGATTTAGACCAATTTCCTAAGTGGGTCTATTCACATTCTGTATTTTGAAACACATGTTCAGCAAATATGGGACTGCCATGCTCCTATATCACAAAATAGACATATGATGTTAACAAAACAATTCCAGCTTAATGTGGGGAAAAATACTAAATTTCCACTGTGAAAAATCAAAACTAGCAAAACATTCATAGTCCATTTAAGAGATTTATTAACAGCAAAACTATTTTACTGACGTATATAAAGTTTCTGATGTTCTTAACATTCTCATATTAGAAACATGACATTCAAAGCATAGCTAATTTAATTTTCAGTAATCAAAAAGACATAGCTTGGGACTAATTAATCACTTTGTCTAATTAACTCCTCTCTCCAAATGTCACTTTGTTTACATTATTTCCTATGTCTCTGTAAACACCTTTGCACTACTGACATCATTGATGTAGAATTAACATTCGGCTTTCTGCCTGGCAAAGTCATGGGCCCTCATAACATGCTGGGTTTGTGGAGGGCTGGATCTCTGCAGTTTGGTTTCTTTTCAATCTGAGCTGTGAGATCACGTCTCTTTTCATGCAGTCTGTAGAAATGATGACAACTGTCATGTAAACACCAGAGATTCCGCTGTTTTTGTTTCATATATACAACATATCATAGGGGGTAATCCAATAACAAATATATCATATGGCTACTGCTCCACAGGCACATTAAAGCAAGTTGCACAAAACATTTATTAGCTGGGGATGGGGTAATACTCATCTCCGCTACAAATATTGGACTTAACCTCCTGCAGAAACATTTAAAAATAGCATATAAGATGATAATAACATTAATGTCACTATTATGTAGTATATTTGGTTAACATTATGTGTGTTTTAACATTAGAAATATGGGACTTGACAAACTATTTACTCGGCTAATGTAACATACTATTACAGTGTGTCTTTAAAGAATGCCACTTTAATCAGTTACTTCTGCTTTGGGCAGCAGTGTGCAGTTTATGTTCCCTTTTGCCTATGTTTTCAGAGAGACATTTTTATAAGCTCCCTATATAAATATTAGTCTAACTCACTTTTAAGTAGTAACCCTGTGCTAGAAACAGTACAGTTACCCAGCCTGCAACTCAGTTATTAGCAAGATTAGCAACATCTTAGGATAAGTTGTGGCAAGAAAGGATGTTTAGAAATCCTTGTTTGTGTAGAAGTGTGATTGTTTAATACTAAGATGGTACTAGGACATCCCATGGTGCTTGTGTGTGTGTGTGTGTGTGTGTGTGTGTGTGTGTGTGTGTGTGTGTGTGTGTGTGTGTGTGTGCGCGCGCGTTTCTGTGTGTGTCTGTCTGTGTGTGTCTGTCTGCATGTAAGATGGACTGACAGACATGAGGTGCAATCTATACATGACTTAATATGTTTTCTTGCTTGCTTATTGTCAGCATAATGGAATTACGAGACAAAACTCTGCCTGGTGCAGTTTATTGATACCTGAGATTACATGAGACCAGCTTGGCACAGTGATAGTTTAACCTATATAAACCCAGACTAGCATAATAATACCTTAACCTATTTGAGCCCATCCTGACAAAATGATATGTTGACCAGTTAGACACTATGATACCTTGGGATCCGTACTGATCCCGGAACGACAACATCACCGAATCACTATCGGCTGGGCATACTTACGCGAAAGTGCTTTTCGCGTAAGTATGCTTGTTGCAGAGATCGTACTTTGGTGCGGATAGGGGAATATTCCCTTTTCCTCACTGTAGTGCAATCTCAGAGTCAGAATATTAAAGTAGGGGGGTGTGGGGGGTGCAGGGGGGCTTGGCCCCCTGCATAAATGTACATTTATCGGGTTTTTTTTAACACACTTTAACAAAAGCGCTTTTTTGGTGAAAGCGGTTTCGTTAAAGTGTGTTAGGTGATTGTGGATTCAGACTATTGAACTTTCATTCAATAGTCCTAGATCCTATTTAAACCCAGACTAGTACTCAAGTTAGAATGGTGACACCTTAGTAGCCTGGTCCAATGATCCATAAGTCTGTGTGAGCTCAGCTTAGCACATTGATGTTACAGTACATTAGCACAGTCAACATAAAGCCTGGTTCAGGGCTACATTAGCTATATGAGACAAGTTTCATACAATGATACCTTAGCCTAAATTAGCACAACCTGTCGTCATGATACCTTATCCCACAAGAGCTCATCCAAACATAATGCTTTCTTAAGGTTTCTCACCTGGAACAGTGATACTGTAACCTACATGAGCCCATCCTTTCATGCTGACACTGAAACACAGACGACCCCACACCAGATATTGATACCCTTACCTTTATGAGTCCCACTGGCATAATGGTACATTATCCCTTCTGAGACCAGGATGATATACTGATACCATAACCTATATGAGCCTTGCCTAGGACAGTTAGACAGTTACCTAAGTGAACCTTGTCCGGCACACAATTATCCCTTAATCTTTGTGAACCCCGCCTGAACACTATGTTCTCTTAGACCAGGTTAGCTTCTCCTAGAGTCTAGCATAAGGAATTTTTAGCTTGGACATTGACTTCTTATCCCTTATTGACTCAGACTGACACAGTGATTCTTTATCTTATTGTAAAGGAGACCAACTCACTGACATTTAAATTATATGAGTCCATCCTGGTATAGTGATATCTTAAAATGTATGACCCAGCCTGTCAAAATGATAATCCAACCTACATGGGCCATACACTTCCTGCCAAATCCACAACAGTGGATGTAATGCAAGAATTTGCATTGTTGATGTGTTGCCTGCATTTGTTATGATGGGCAGCAGTGCCTTTTTCCATATCTTACTGTGTTATAATAGTCTGGCAGATCCTAAAGCTCTGAGCTTTTAATTAGCTGCTTCCTGTGCCCAAGGTAAGGGTTTGATGCCTTCTACCTTCTTTTGCCTACTGTGTGGCTCCAAACTAATCTCATAACCAAACCGATTAATTAGTGTACACTGGTCACCAGTGAAAAGGAATAATGTTCCATTAGGCTCACCACTCAAAGAATATAATCTTTAAAAAGATGAGACACATGAAGAAATAGTTTGTTACTATACATAAATAAGGAAACACAGTATAGTTTATGATATGGTGTAAAGAAAGCTTGCCTAGATTAAAAATTATGTTTCTGCTTCCATTTATAATAGTTTCATAATTTAAATAATGACATATCAGCCAATAAAGCCATTTATAACCCAATTTCCAGATTGGTTGGATAAGTGGAATCCCCCATCTGAGTATCTTGGGATTTTTTAAATGTGTTTAGTTTACTACTTTTCCTAATCTCTAAGGGTAACATATACCACTATTCATCATGGTTTGGGTAATAAATTTTGTGTAGTTGTAATACGGCATTCAGTCAAGGTAAAGCCTGTACCTCTGCACATACATTTGTTTTGTGAAATGTCATTATTCAAAGTCCTAATTTCCTTATCAAAAATAACTTTATATTCAAAACTTCCCAGGCAGGTTCCTATAATTTATTGGGAAGTGGTCGGAAAAATCTAACTGAACTTTATATTCAGAACTTGAAACGAGATTTATTCTTTTTCTAAATGTTCTCTGTACACTTTCTAGTAGCAGTAAGTCAGTCTTAGAATAACTACAAAAAATGAGTTGTATTCTAAGAGAGGTCAAACATACACTACAAAAAGTCTAATTATCACTGCTGAGCTACAGGATGAAAACAATTTTAATATTAATCCTGATATTTTCATAGCCCTGCTTTTCATGTGTTGGACATTTACTTTATTTATTTATTTATTAACATTTGATTACTTGGAAAGTCCGACAGGATAGGAGCCCATTTATAGTGGAGGCCTAGGGAGAAAAGCTCCATAGTATTACAAAACATTTTAAGGGCAATAATTTTACAGTTTTTAAAAATAATACAAAAAACAAATACAGTTTAAATAATTATACCAAATTAGATAGAATATGAAAACTTTTGGTTAAGAACAGATATAAGTTATATTGACAATCCTTTAATAGTTAAAGAAATGTTAGCCAGTTTATAGAAAAATGAAAGGCAAGTTAGGATAATACAAACAGGAATTGTAATATGAAGTGAGAGAAAGGGCAGACTTATAGTTTATTAAGAGTGAAAGCCAGGGAAGAGATATTGATAAAAATAAGGAAGTGACTAAAGAAGAAACCATAAGGAGATGTATGAGCAGTTATTTGTTCACTTTAAACTTTAAACTACTGGTAATCTTGACACCAAGGTCCTTAACATTCTAAGAAATGAGACAGTTCAAGACCACTTGTGTTAATACCTATTGATGGATTACTTTAACCAAATAACATTGTCCTGCCTTTGTCCAGACTGATGGTTAGACCAGACTTTTTAAACCATCAGGGTAGTTCATTATGGTAGCCATTACAGTTTGCCTCCTCCTCCTTAATGCTAGATAGGGCGAGTCCAATTTTAATATCATCTAATTGTGAGATCCAATATAAGTTGCAAGATGGTAAAAATGAAAAAAAAACAAGGTAAACATCATGGGGCCCATAATGGCACCCAGGGGTACACCACAGGTGATTGTGGCTCAGTCAGAGTAACCATTAAATAATTTCACTACTTGTTTTCTTTTATAAAGCCATGCTGCTACCCAATTGATAACCTGTGGATCAATATGGTGCTTTGTTAAGGAGTCAATAATTAGATGGTGTGAGATGCTGTCAAAGGCTTTTGAAGGGTCTAAATAAAAGACACATTCGATTAACCCCTGATCAAGAGCAAAACTAATTGGTTGTTAAAAGACAAACAAGCTAGTAAATATAGATCTGTTTATAACAACTCCAAGATGGGCCAGATTACATAGTGGACCAGCATTGCTGTTTGATTCCAATAAAGAGAGAGAATGTTCCTTTCAAAGGTCTTAATAGAAATGTTGGGCTGATTGGCCTAAACGTTGTGATTATGTCAAAAGTACTACCTTGTGAATTTTTGTATAACACTGGCTAATCTCCATGTTGGTGGGACAAAACTATTTGGCAATAATTTAGTAAGTAAAATTGCTGAATAAGGAAGGATAGAATTCTTACTTTTAATCAGAATGCACCCTGCAATATTGTACAGGCTTTCTTTTAGTAGTAAAATCCATATTTCATTGCCTACCCTTTAACAATACCAATAAAGGGAAGCATTCAGGAAGGTATAGTATCAGCAAGTTATAGACAGAGTAAGGCTAATCCTGTATTAAAAGAAGTTTACTTGCAAAAAAATGGAAAACTTCAAGTAAACAGTCATACACAGATCGTTCATTATCTTCTTCTTCTCTTTCGGATGTTCCCATTAGGGGTCGCCAAAGCGGATCACCTGTTTCCATTTCTTCCTGTCCTCTGCATCTTGCTCTGTCACACCAACCACCTGCATGTCCTCTCTCACCACATCCATAAAACTTATCTTAGGCCTTCCTCTTTTCCTCTTAGCTGGAAGCTCCATCCTTAGCATCCTTTTCCCAATATACCCAGCATCCGTCCTCAGCACATGTCCAAACCAACGCAATCTTGCCTCTTTTACTTTGTCTCCAAACCGTCCAACCTGAGCTGACCCTCTAATATACTGATTCCTTATCCTGTCCATCCTTGTCACACCCAGTGCAAATCTTAACATTTTTAACTCTACCACATCCAGCTCTGACTCCTGCCTCTTTGTCAATGCCACCGTCTCCAAACCATATAACATAGCTGGTCTGGTCTCACTACCCTCTTGTAGACCTGCCCTTTCACTCTTACTGGTACCCATCTGTCACAAATTACTCCTGACACTCCTCTCTACCCACTCCACCCTGCCTGTACTCTCTTCTTCACCTCTCTTCCACACTCACCATTACTCTGAACTGTTGATCCCAAATATTTAAACTCATCCACCTTCACCACCACTACTCCCTGCATCCTCACCATTCCTCTATCCTCCCTCTCATTCACACACATATATTCTGTCTTAGTCCTGCTGACCTTCATTCCTCTCCTTTCTAGAGCATATCTCCACCTCTCCAGGGTCTCCTCCACCTGTTCCCTACTCTCACTACAGATCACAATGTCATCTGCAAACATCATAGTCCATGGGGACTCCTGTCTGATCTCGTCTGTCAACCTGTCCATCACCATTGCAAATAAGAAAGGGCTCAGAGCTGATTCTTGATGTAATCCCACCTCCACCTTAAAGGCATCTGTCACTACTACAGCAGACCTCACTGCTGTCACACTACCCTCGTACATATCCTGTACCACTCTAACATACTTCTCTGCCACTCTTGATGTCCTCATACAATACCACAACTCCTCTCTAGGCATCCTGTCATATGCTTTCTCCAAGTCCACAAAGACATAATGCAACTCCTTCTGACCTTCTCTATACTTCTCCATCAACACTCTCAGAGCAAACATCGCATTTGTAGTGCTCCTTCCCACCATGAAACCATACTGCTGCTCACTAATCATCAGCTCCCTTCTTAACCTAGCTTCCACTACTATATCTCATAGCTTCATGCTGTGACTGAACAATTTTATCCATCTGTAGTTACTACAGCTCTGCACATCACCCTTATTCTTAAAAACTGGTTC
The DNA here is from genome assembly GCF_019279795.1 of Protopterus annectens. Classification (NCBI taxonomy): domain Eukaryota; kingdom Metazoa; phylum Chordata; order Ceratodontiformes; family Protopteridae; genus Protopterus; species Protopterus annectens. The sequence goes on along the minus strand of NC_056748.1, from coordinate 518,863,706 downwards.
AAAAACACTATGTAGATCGTTCATTATAATTTTGGAAAAAATGGCACAGCTGCAAATTAATTTATATCTCTTAAAAAATGCTAAATTGTATCAAAGGTCTACATAAATTTAAAATATCCCATTGTGTTAACATTGCTAAAATAAAATTGATCAGTTGTATTAACGTCTGAAAGGACGTGGCAAATTTTAGTTGCAATATTCCTAGAGTTCTCTAAAGCCTTTGGCATGGGAGATTGCAAATTTTTATGTATGCATATATGTATTTGTGTATGTCTGTATGTATGTATGTATGCATGCCTGAATACTTTGTTAAACCATTTAGCCAGACAGGGCAAGCTCCATTGGGTACATATCTGAGTATGCATAATCAGAAACTGGCTACCGGATAACCACAAAATGGACAAACTGTTTACACATATGTGACCATGTGACCATATAATTGCAAACTACACATAAACATGGTCTGTTTACACATATGAAACCACAGAACTACAAACTACTTACCAGTACTAGCCCAAATAACCACAAACCGGTTACGTATATGAGACCACATAACTACAAACTAGCTGCATAGATTAAGTCCACATAACTGCAGTCTGGTTACACATATGAGACCATATAAAGCAAAGTGGTTACCTGTACTAGCCCAAATAATCACAAACTGGATATAACTACAAACTAGTTACATATATAAGTCCACATAACCACAGTCTGATTATACATATGAGATCACATAACTACAAACTAGTTACATATATAAGTCCACATAACCATGGTGTGATTACATATACGAGACCATATATCTACAAACTAGTTACATATATAAGTCCACATAACCACGTTCGGATTACACATGTGAGACCATATATCTACAAACTAGTTACATATATAAGTCCACATACTGATTACACATATGAGGATGCATAACAAGATGCTGGTTATGCCCTAAAACTCTACAGTGGCCAAAGAGCTGTGCATTTAAATGTACTAAAGCTATTGGTGGACAAAGCCCTATGTCTGTACCACATAATGTGAAGTCAGGACATCCACAGGGATCTGTCCTTTGTCTCTTGACCTTCTTGCTGTTCACAAATGGTAAGAAATTCCACATGGGTGTGGCCACAGAGTACATCGGGAAAAGGTCTGTAGTGCATTAGATGACCTTTGTTTGATTAGTGACACAAGCATTTTGGGGACTGCAGGGGGAGGATCAGACTGAGTACTGATATCTGCTCACCCATCTTGAGTGAGGCAGGGAGGCAGCCTAGACACAATGCAATAAGCAGCATACAAGTTTGGAGAGCTTTGTGCTTCCTAAGTAGTGAAATGCATAGTCAGGTGGCTGGACAAGTGCTTCATGAAAGTAGTGATCGTGGAGCTGGAAAGGCTGCTGTGAGGTGGCAGAATTTAGAGTACATCCTCACCAGCCTTGGACATAGTCTGGGTTGAGCAGGGGAGGGGGGTAAGGTGAGTTTGGCAGACACAGTTCACATCAAGTAGAGCTTATGACAACTGATGGTCAGCTGTGGGGACAAAAAAAATGTTCGTTGAGGTGAGTGTTTGATTCAGTACAAGGATAACGCAATGTTTACTATATGCTGCTAACAGGAGACATTTCCTGAACAAGCCACTTCAAACTGCTCTGCCATTTAGTTAGCCACATGAAAGCAAACTGTTACTAAATATGAAGAAAACTTTAATAGTGTTACGTGGTCATAAAGAAAAGGATTTCACTTTCCCTTCACAAAGCAGCAGAGCTGTGACATCTGGGCCTATTAATGGAAATTTCTGGACATCATAATCAATATCACTCATAATTTTAAGGAACACACTGATGTTACTACTTAAATCAGTAATGTATAATGGTGTACTTTGCAGGAAGAAATGGCAACTGATTCCAAAAAACTGATATACTATTCTTTGAATGCAGTTCTCATAAATAAACTTTAATATGATTACCATAGCTTTTGATGAGCTTAAGGGCAAAAGCCTAACAAAAACTGATCTGCAGCAGAACATTGTAATTTGCAGCTCATCTACAATTTGGTACCCAACATTGTGTAGCTCTGAATACATTAGGCTGGATAAATCTGAAAACAGAATGGTTACACAGCATAATCGTTTAAACCATTATCATCTCTTCAGAAATCTCTGCTCTGTTTTATTTATTTTATTTTTATTTTTGTTTGCTAACTGGGGTAGTACATCCACAATCCATGACCATTTGTAGATACAGCCTGGGTGAAAAACAGCTGGCAAGGTTATAGTTATAACATAATCATAATCTTAGGAGATACAAAAAACATTTATAACAATATATGTTGTCATAATCTTAGGACATACAAGAGACATTTATAACACAGTATACATTATATAGTCATAATCTTAGGACATACAAGAGACATTTATAACACAGTATACATTATATAGTCATAATTTTAGGACATACAAGAGACGTTTATAACAGTATATATAGTGTGATGCCTGCTCACTAGCCCAGTAATCAAGGAGCCTCAAGCCTCACCACAAGCACCAGTGAGGGGAATGCACATTGGGAAGGATATCAATTACACAAACAGTAAAGTACAATTTCCCTTAAGAGTACACAGAGATCACAGTCAGTCTGGGGCTGGTTTCTGTCTTTTCTCCAGATCCCCAATAAGACTCCCCACTGGCACAGCTATAGAGTGGAGTCATTAGCCAGGGTTCCAAGCCAAGTCCTCCCAGCACTTCCTCTGTCCAACCAGTGCTTCATGTCCCTGCCCAAAGTAGCTGACACACACACACACACACACACACACACACACACACACACACACACACACACACACACACACACACACACACACACACACACACACACTTTGAGATATGATTTACATACAAACACACAAACACTCCTGGAGAAGGCTGGCACAGGTTCACTAGGTATGCCACTTCTGTCCAGGCTATAAGGTATTAATCACTGCCAGCAGGACCATTACTTATCAGCTACTAAAAAAGCCCTTCCCAAAGAGTGACCAATTTCACTGTGTAATATTACTGATATCCAAATATTAAGTGTGACTGAGCAGCAAGACTATTGGAGTGGCTTTGTACAGTATCATTATATACATACAATACTCTAGAGATTAAATTATCTCTACAATAAACAGCCACAGTTGACAGGTTTAAAATATCTAATAATAAATAATTAAAACACAAGACAATACTTCTTACTACACAGTGCTAGTCAAGAGTTCAGAGATCACAGGAAAATGCTTAAAATAATACTGTAGAATAGTCCTGACATAAATATAGAAAACAGCTAGACTCAACTTACTATTTTCTATTTTTTCCTAAGAGCAATCACAGTTCTAAATAAACTTACATACAGAGCAAAAGCAGAGTACTGATGAGTTGATGTCAACTTTAGACAAAATCCAAAATGCTCACTCTCTCTCCCTGTGACAGTCTTTTAAATTGATAATACATCACTGCTGACTCATTTTGGATTACATCATTCTTTTCTGGTTCCCAGGCTAACAGAAATCAGAGTTTAACATATCTTTGATCTTGCACCTGGTCAGAAAACCACAGCAATTAAAGATATTATATATGTAAAATCTAGCAATTAACTCTGGTCTCAAAACAATAGAAAGAATCTGCTGGTCCAGACATCACGGCTCCAAGTTTGAGATCAAACAGTCATACAATGCTTGACTTATCATGTTTCTTCCTGCAGTGTGCACTGTTATTACATTTTTGACGTTCAACATTTAACACAATTTTCTCACATTTAAGAGAACAAGTCTATGGCTTATATTAATATTTACAAATGATAGACTTATCTAAAAAATTCTATCTATGTAGGCTGGCAGCCTTCACATATCTTCACATATAGTCATAATCCTAAAAATGGAGAATATCGATATCTGCTCAGTAACTGAGACTTGATTCAAGGCTCCAGAGAGTACCCCTGAAATACCAGGCTACAACTCTTACCACACTTTTCAGCCACCAAACCAGGACCGAAACACTAAAGGTGGAGGAGTGTCCATATTCAGCAAGGATATTCACAACACCAGGCTAGTTGCCCAACACAATGCGTCTGAAATTCTCCAATGCATCTGAAATTCTCCAGGTGCAACTAACACTAGGTAAGACTGCAATACAAATTGTAGCTTGCTACAGATCCCCCACCATGCCCAAGATTATCACTAAACCTTTCTAAACATACTGGAAAATATTAAGATACAGCCAAACACCCTAATACTGGGTGATTTCAACTATCCTGCCATTAACTGGGAAAATTACTCGTGTACCAACACCTTTGCCCAACGGTTCTTGGAATTCATAAATTCCAATGCCTTGGATCAACTAATCCTTAGTCCCACCAAGGGCTCCAGTATCCTAGACCTGGTCATTACCAACATGGTAAATTGATGCTCCACACCTATGGTCACCCCCTCGTTGGTCAGGTCTGACCATAAGCTAATCATCCTGGACATCTACACCCCCCCATCCCACTCCCCAGTAAGGAAACCTCCATAAAAAACTTCTTCAAAGCCAACTTCCTGCTACTCAAGTCAGAAGTGACAAACTTCATGCCACCCATGCAGACGGGAACTGAAAGTTCAACTGCTAAATCCTACACTAAGGCACTGCACGAGCACATCCACTCATGCATGAATCATGCCATCCCCAATAGTACCAAGACACTCTCCTCCAAAAAAAGGAAGTCAATCTGGTGGCCCCTTGCCATAAACAAACTTTACAACAAAAGGAAGAAACTGTTGCAGAAAAGAGGAAAATCCCAGGATGCAAAAAACTCCCTTACCAGCCTCAGTAAGAAGCTGAGATTCCCTCATAAATTCCTCTAAAGCTAGTTACAAAAATAAAATTGCCAAAGATTCCAAAGGCAACCACAAGGCATTCTATAGCTATGTCAAGAATCTAAATGGCAATGCTCAGATCTGCTCTGAGCTACAACAGAATGGCATTAAATATACTGATCCCAAGGATATTGCCAGTATCCTGGCAGATCGATTAAGTGCAAACTTCATCCCCTCTCACCCCCTAAAGGGCCCATCTCAATACTGAAAGATTGCCAAATTCTGATAATAATGGACACACAGGTAAAAAATTCACTCTCCAAAGCTAAGAATACAGCATCTATGGGACCAGACGATATCCCAGGCTGTGTACTACATGAACTACAAAATGAACTGGCACCTCACCCAGTGTCATGTTTAATCATAGCCTCACCTCAGCCTTCGTGCCCACTGAGTGATGCACAGCTACAGTTATCCCACTCCACAAGGGGGGATCCACCTTGGATCCCAGGAACTACCACCCCATCACTCTGATGAGCCTGATCTGCAAGGCCATGGAATGTATTATCATGGAACTTATATTAAAAGACATTGGCAACCTTCAAACACTGAACCCCATGCAGTTGGGGTTCGTGAAGGACTGATCTTGTCTCCTGAACCTGACTGACTTCTTTGAATCAGTCTCCAGAGCCATGGACAAGGGTAAGGTGCTCCACACAGCCTATCTGGACCTCATCAAGACCTTTGACACCATCCCCCACTCTGGAATCATAGATAAACTTACTAAGCTGGGCATTAATCCCTACATCACTCGATTGGTTGTCAACTGGCTTACTGATAGAACCCACACTGTAAAAATAGCCAACTCCAAATCCAGCTCCAGACAAGTGTCAAGTGGAGTACCTCAGGGTTCAGTTCTGGGACCGCTCTTGTTTGGCATCTACTTCTCTGAAGTACAAGCCAACACTAAGGGAGTCTGGCTAACAAAGTTCCCAGATGACTGCAAACTGGGAGCCATTATTGAATCCCCAAATGATGTGGATATTCTACAAAAGGGCCTTACAAAAACAGATGCTTGGTGCCAGAGCCATGGGCTCAAGCTCAATGCCAAGAAATGTATAGTTATCCCCTTTGGGAAAAAACATGTACCCGTGAATTACCACATAGGTGGCAGTACACTAAACACCGGAAGTGCGATAAGAGACTTAGGGACACAGGTGGGCAGTGGTCTCACCTTCGATAACCACATTGCCACAACAGTCAGGAAATCCTTCTATGTGGCACACCTCATCACTAAGGGCTTTTCATCCAGAAAAAAGGAGGTCATTGTCCCACTGTACTCATCCCTCATTAGACCCATTATAGAATACAATGCCCCGTTTGATATGCACCTCTCAAGACAGCTGCAACAACTGGAAAGGCCACAGAAATACCTCACTAAAAGAATCACAGGTCGAAAGCAGATGCCCTATGCTGACCATCTAAAAAAACTTGCATATCATTTACTCAGAGATGATCTCTGCTTAACATACAAGGCCATGTCAAACTCAGAGCTGTTGGACATGCTACACTTAAAGAAATCCCAATCCCTCAGAGACACGCTCCAGGGATCTAAACCTTGTCATCACAATGAACAAAACATGCTGGAGGGATAGATTCCTGACCCAGAGACTCCTCAGACTCTGGAATAGACTGCCCATACATGTCAAGCAGAGCACCTCTTTGGCCCTCTTCAAAAGGAACCTTGATGATTGGATGGGAGATAGGAAATTCACCCCGGGGATCATGTCAGTCACCCTGTTAGACAGGGGTCCAGGGAAGTAAATACTGTGGGAAGAAATAGTCAGGGAATTGTTATGGCTAGGCTTGCATAGGCCCTAGGGCTGATAGCCTAGTACCAACCTATGAACCTATGAGATACAAAAGACATTTATAACACAGTATATACAGTCATAATCTTAGGACATTCAAGAGACATTTATAACATAATATATAGAGTCATAATCTTAGGATATACAAGAAACACTTATAACATAGTATATATAGTGAGGTAAGAATATGACTTCTTGCAGTGACATAGATAAACAGGGAAACATCTGCTTTCAGCAGCATCTCACACTCTAAATATACCTATAGCCATCAGTAAAGTAGTCAATAAGGCATCCAAATATGAGATCCAATATCTCTTAAGATAAATCACTAATTGCACTGATTTGGAATTGTAAAAAATGTTCCAATACCCAAGCTTTGTCCTTTTAACAAAAGCCTAAGTATCTCAGCAAATTACAAATATTAGGTTGCACATAATTCATCCTAAACACACACACACACACACACACACACACACACACACACACACACACACACACACACACACACGCACACGCACACACGCACACACACACACACACACACACACACACACACACACACACACACACACACACACACACACACACTCACAAACCTGCTTAGCACTGTTTGAAGCACTGATTTAAAAGGAAAATATTAGCTCTCATTTGGGATTTGAACCCAAGACCTTCTGCATACCATGCTGCTGTCACTGCTGCAAACCAGCAAAAGCCTCTGGATAAATGAGTGCTGAGTTTCACACAGAACCTTATTCTTTTAGCAAGGAAACTCCTAACATGGTGATCAATGTCAACTTACAAAAAGAGAAATCCATGGTATCCCTCGAAGTCTCAGAAAACCCAGTATGCAACCTATACTGGGTCAACAAACAAACCAATAAAAAACTTCACAGTGTGGAGGGTGTGTTGTTCACTTCCTAAATTATGTTATCCACTTAGTTCACTTAATAAAAATCAAACTGTAAAAATATAACTATAAAACACGTGCTCCAAAATAATCAAATATAAAAATGAGTAGGTAGTCCATAGTTGAGTTAAAAATTGAATATCCTTTATTGAAACACACAAACAAGCAATCCTAGTTGAGTGTAATGAAAAGCATCAAAAACATTCCTTATTTATCTATAATCAGGTTGTTTGAAGCGAGGGAGTAGTCACAGAGAGTGGTTCTATTAACAGCAATAAAAGCATTATAAGAGCAAGGCAGAGATAAGTATTGACGGGTTATGAAGGCTATCAAGGGAGGGGGTATTGTTGTTACTGATATGAGCAGCTATAACCAGATGATAGAAGAAATGATGACTGACACAAACTATTATGAGTCTTTAACTTTAGAAGAGATTAAGGCATTGTACAACTGCTACACAACCTTTGTTGCACTTTATGATGATGGTTTGTTAACAGGTAACTTGTTTGACTATCTACAGACACTTTCCTCACACTTGCCTAAACTCTTTGGCTCCTTTTTACTAAATGGCAGTAATTGCACTCCCACCAGTTTGACCTGAGGAAGTTGTGATTTCTATCTTTTTTGCAGCCCCACTCTTCGCTGTTCCATTCGTACATGCACAGAGACAAGGAACGTGACAGGGAGCAACAGCGCTTGTCTATTGGGGCACTTGTTGGACAGCACAGCTGAAGAATACGAGAATGGATAATGAGCCAGAAACAGCAGCTCATACAAGGGATGGATTGCCAGAAGCTAGCCACAGGAATCCCACATCTGATGAAGTCCTTTCAAATGAAAATGTAATATCGAAGGCGTTCATTTTTTGTTGTTGATTTGTTCATGATTACAGTATTTAATTTTTGGATTAAAGCATTTTACCTGACTACTTTCTGTCGCTTTATTGTTTCACCGGACCTGGGTACCTTTCGTGTTTACTTGTTGCTTTTTGGTACCTTTTGGATACGCTTTTGGACTACATCTATAAACATGTTCATTCATATTGTGATTTGTTTATGGCACACAAACCTGATGAAGTATTTATTTGATACAAAAGCAATCTTTGTTAAAAGTTGTATATTTATTAATATCTATTCTGGTGTATATCTATTGGTAGATCTTTTTTAGTCAGTCAGATAGTCAGTCATTTTTAGTTAGTTTGTTTCTTAATTAATAATGTTTTGATTTGTTGACTAGCCTATACAACATGTTAATAAACTGGTCTTAGATTGTAATTTGTCTCTAGCTTTCTAGATTCAGTTTTAGTTAGCACAGTCTTTGATTACACTATGGTGTTAAGGGGGGAGGGGGTCTTGGCTAAATGAATGATTTTAATGCTTTTATTGCACTTAACAGAACCACCCTCTGTAACCACTCCTTTGCTCCAAAAAAACTGATTATATATAAATAATGAATGTCTTTAATGCTTTTCATTATACTCAGCTAGGGTCACTTGTTTGTGTGCTTCAATAAAGGATACTCCATTTTTAACTCAACTGTGGACTACCTACTATTGTCTATTTGATTATTTTTTAACACATATTTTACAGTTCTGTTTTACAGTTTGATTTTTATTAAGTAAACTAAGTGTATAACATAATTTAGGAAGTGCACATCATGCCCTCCACACTGAGAGGTTTCTTCTTGTTTCGATGTCAAATTATAAACATATACACACACACACACACACACACACACACACACACACACACACACACACACACACACACACACACACACACACACACTTCCCAAGAAAGCCCTCTGCTTTGGCACTGCTCAAATCATAGATGTGAAAGGATAATATTAGTCTTCATTTGGGCCTTGACTGTGGGCTATATGGCATACGGTATAACACAATATTCCAGTTTACATTCTTTGCAGCTGTTTATTTTTTGCCTGAGTGAAGTTGGTCCACCTTGGATCAATTCACTATCCTAGTTAAACAAATACTTAGAAAATAACCAGATAGTTGGTAAGTTAATGCATGGACTGGATGGTTCTAATAATCCATTCTGTGTTTGTTTTGAAGTAGTTTAAGTTTCAGTATTATCTAGTTAAAGGACCCAAAACACTGTAACAGGATAACTAATATGGAATTCTTAAAAATAGGCACACTGGATAACACATAGCTGCTTCAAACTAACAACAGTAGGAGAAAGAAAATGTTAAAACCATTAACACAGGCACTGGCCTACCGCACAGCCACTGACAGACCTTGGAGAGCTGGGTCAAACAGGACAATAAACTAGTTTTTTTGAAGTGATTCTTCAAGCTGAGAGATAATATTAAAGTACAGCGCTCCATCATTTCATTCGTGACAGTTACAAGACAGGATCTCAAGTGTTGTTATCATTACTGTTCAGCTGAAGAAAAGGTGAATTAGATTTGAGAGGCGACAGGAATGTGAGTGACACAATATTTCTCTAGTGTTTGTACAAGAATGCTTGGTGAAGAGTAAGAGACTGAAGCCCTAAGCAGTTCTGTTCTGCAAATATAATGATAATTAATTGAGTTGTCATTGGTTACTTTACTCACATAAAAAGGGAATAAAAGCCTTCTTCTTCTTTCGGCTTTTCCCAGTTAGGGGTCGCCACAGCGGAACACCTGTCCGCTCATGATTGGCAGTAGAATTTTATGGTGTCAAGTTGTCAGCCCGGCTCCCAACCTTCCACAGAAGGCACACACACACACACACACACACACACACACACACACACACACACACACACACACACACACACACACACACACACACACACACACTCACACGTAGGGCCAATTTAGAGTGTCCAATCCACCTACAGCATGTCTTTAGGATGTGGGAGGAAAACAGAGCACCTGGAGGAAACCCACACGACCACAGGGAGGACATGCAGACTCCGCACACAAGGCACCCCAACCAAAGATCGAACCAGGAAACCTCTTGCTGTGAGGTGACAACGCTAACTGCTGCACCACTATGGCCGCCCAGAATAAAAGCCTTGTTAAGGTACCTAAAAGATGTTGTAGATGAATAGGAAATTAATTTGTTTTTATTTGTTTGTTTTTACATACTTGTCACTTCTATTTTGGTATCCAGGAAGCTCCAACAGGTTAAGGCATGACTCATTTGCAGTATCAGCCCATAAGCACAATATACTAAGGCACAAAATAAGATTGGTTTGCTAAGACACATATAAGTAGCAAGACACACACTGCCTTGCATAAAAAAATGAACATATAGCGAGGCAGTAAGAACATTTGCCGTTAATGCCACCTGATTATTATAAACAATTCCTTTACACCTCTTGGGTGCAGACCTTCTAATATGCTTTTTCGTCTGCCTATCAATTAAAGGAAATGTAGTTCCATTTTTAACGTTTGTGTGATCTTGGAGTGTGAATGTGTAAGTAGAAGAGGTATCAGGATAGTTGTACCCCCTGCAAAAGCACATGTACCATGTTATGCTCTACAGTAAAAGAAGAGTCTGAATGTCCACATTCATTGTATTCTGGATCATCGCATGACTACTCAAGATGGAGGCTTAAAGCTACACTCCACCTAAGTCTGTCTCGCTGACCTCCCCAGTCCAAATTCAAAATGTAGACATAAAACTGTTCTCTGCCCCCCTGCCCTAACCAGTTACACTGCATCCTTCAACTGATGAATGCATGATTATTTTCTATGTGGCAGGTAATTCTGGATACAGTGCCATTTTATGATTTCTGCACCTTCCAGCTACTTTTATGTGCTTCATCTTTTTCTATACTTTATTCACCCCAACAGCCACATATAATACAGTCATTCCTTATCATGACCCTTGCTTTGGTTTTCCTCTCAAAGCTTACATTTCCTGTGCCTTTTTAAGTTTTTACACTACAATCTTCTAAAATCCTTAGAACCATGGTTTTCAATGTCACTTAAGCCAACATTGTGCATATTTGAGAAACATTAAGAATTTTGCTTTCTCCCCTCACTGTGTTACCTGAGAAACCTGTATGGATCTTTGCTAGACCCACAATTCAGCACTGCATGACTTATATTAATAGGCAATCACTCGTATCTTTTCTGTTCACTCATTTCAAGATCTGCTTCAGTAATCTGCATTTTATGTTCAGATTTCACTCTTCTAAAAAGTGAATAGTTTTATATCACTTTATATTAAAGCATGATAACTGATTTGCCAGAACACTAACTTTATAACCTTTCATGGAATAATTCCTACACTTCCGATCACTGTACCAATATGCAAGATGCAACTAAGTAAATTAAATCTGTTTCCTGCATTGCTAATTATTTCACGCACAGATTTACTCCATTAATGGGCCCCATGACATATGTGTTGAGTACTAGTTCTCTCTCAAAACAACCCTGTCACAAATGTTTACCTTCTGTTTCCTGTCAGCTGTTTTTCTGTTCAGCTCACCTGATGGTTCATAGCCTAGTACCAACCTATGAACCTAAACCTATCAGCCCTAGGGCCTATACAAGCCTAGCCATAACAATTCCCTGGCTATTTCTTCTCACACTATTTACTTTCCTGGACCCCTGTCTAGCAGGGCGACTGATGTGATCCCTGGGGTGAATTTCCTTTCTCCCATCCAATCATCAAGGTTCCTTTTGAAGAGGACCAAAGAGGCACTCTGCATGACATGTATGGGCAATCTATTCCAGAGTCTGGGGAGTCTCTGGGTCAGGAACCTATCCCTCCAGCATGTTTTGTTTATTGTGATGACAAGGTTTAGATCCCTGGAGCGTGTGGCTCTGAGGGATTGGGATTTCTTTAAGTGTACCATGTCCAACAGCTCTGGGTTTGACATGGCCTTGTATGTTAAGCAAAGATTGCCTCCGAGTAGACGATATGCGACAGAGTATAGCTGGAGTTTTTTAAGGCGGTCAGCATAGGGCATCTGCTTTAGGCCTGTGATTCTTTTAGTGCATTTCTGTGGCCTTTCCAGTTGTTGCAGATGTCTTGAGAGGTACATACCAAATGGGGCATTGTATTCTATAATGGGTCTAATGAGGGATGAGTACAGTGGAACAATGACCTCCTTTTTTCTGGATGAAAAGCCCTTAGTGATGAGGTGTGCCACATAGAAGGATTTCCTGACTGTTGTGGCGATGTGGTTATCGAAGGTGAGACCACTGTCCACCTGTGTCCCTAAGTCTCTTATCAAACTTTCGGTGTTTAGTGTACTGCCACCTATATGGTAATTCATGGATACATGTTTTTTCCCAAAGGGAATAACTATACATTTCTTGGCATTGAGCTTGAGCCCATGGCTCTGGCACCAAGCATCTGTTTCCGTAAGGCCCTTTTGTAGAGTATCTACATCATTTGGGGATTCAATAATGGCTCCCAGTTTGCAGTCATCTGCAAACTTTGTTATCCAGAGTCCCTTAGTGTTGGCCTGTACTTCAGAGAAGTAGATGCCAAACAAGAGCGGTCCCAGGACTGAACCCTGAGGTACTCCACTTGTCACTTGTCTGGAGCTGGATTTGGAGTCGGCTACTTTTACAGTGTGGGTTCTATCAGTAAGCCAGTTAGCAACCCATTGGGTGACGTAGGGATTAATGCCCAGCTTAGTAAGTTTATCTATGATTCCAGAGTGGGGGATGGTGTCAAAGGCCTTGGCAAGGTCTAGATAGGCTGTGTGGACCACCTTACCCTTGTCCATGGCTCTGGAGACTGATTCAAAGAAGTCAATCAAGTTTAGGAGACATGATCGGCCCTTCTCAAACCCAAACTGGGTGGGGTCCAGTGTTTGAAGGTTGCCAATGTCTTTGTTTATAAGTTCCATGATAATACACTCCATGGCCTTGCAGATAAGGCTTGTCAAACTGATGGGACGGTAGTTTCCGGGATCCAAGGTGGATCCCCCCTTGTGGAGTGGGATAACTGTAGCTGTGCACCACTCAGTGGGCACAAAACCTGAGGTGAGGCTATGATTAAACATGACACTTAGATGAGGTGCCAGTTCATATTGTAGTTCATGTAGTACACAGCCTGAGATGTCATCTGGTCCCATGGATGCTGTATTCTTAGCTTTGGAGAGTGCATTTTTTACCTGTGTGGGGTCTTACCTCCACATACATCAGTGTCCTCAGCAGTGTTAATTCTTTGCTAAGTGGTGCTGTGTGTTCTTCTGCTCCCTCCCTACAATCCAGTCATAAAATTCTATCAGATGTCTCAGTGCAATGTGTGAAGCCCTAATGTCAACAGTCTTCACACATAAAAATATGACCAGCTTGCCTTGCAGAATTACTTCCATGCATTTCTTAGGATTACAGTAGCACTAGATAGGTTCATAGGTTCATAAGTGTGTAATACGCTAATGGCTCTGGAGCCTTTACAAGCTTAGCTGATAGGATTATCCTGGCATCTTGCCACCAGACCTTAGTTCTCACTGCAGTGATCCCCGGGGAAAATTTTCTATTTCTCATCCACTCATCAAGATTTCTCTTGAAGAGGGCCAGTGAGGTGCTCTGTTTGACATGTATGAAAAGTCTGTTCCATAGCAAGGGCAATCTCTGGATTATGATCCTGTCCCTCCAGCATGTTCTATTGATTGTGGTAATGAGGTTGAGGTCTCTGGAGCATGTGGTGCAGAGGGATTGGGATTTCTTTAGATGTAGCATTTCTAACAGACCTCAGTCAGACGTGGCTTTGTAAGTCAAGCAGAGAACGCCTCTAAGAAAGCGATATGAGACAGAGAATAGTTGGAGTTTTTTGAGTCTGTCCATATAGGACAAGTGTTTAAGCCCTAGGATCCTCTTTGTGAGGTACTTTTGTGGCCTCTCCAGTTGTTGCAGGTGTCTAGTGAGGTACATGCCAAATGGGGCATTGTACTCGATGATTGTTCTAATGAGGGAAGAGTAGAGGGAGACAATGACCTCTTTCTTCCTTAAGGTAAAGCACTTAGTAATGAGATGTGCCACATAGAAGGACTTTCTGATCACAGTAGCAATGTGGTGGTCAAAAGAGAGGTTGTTGTCAACCTGTGTTCCCATATCTCTTATAATGCCTTCTGTGTTCAGTGGACTACCATTGATGTGGTAATTCATGGGAACCAGGTTTTTCCCAAAGGGGATGATGACACATTTTTTGGCATTGAGCTTAAAGCCATGGTTCCAACACCAGTCACTGGTCTCAGTGAGGCCTTTTTGTAGGATGTCAATATCACTTGGGGAGTTAATAATCGCTCCCAACTTGCAATTGTCTGTGAACTTTGTCAGCCAGAGTCCCTTCATGTTGGTCTGGACTTCAGAGAAGTAGATACCAGAGACTCGTGACTGGTCGGCAGTCTGACTTGGAGTCAGTTACTTTCACACTGTGGGTTCTATCTGTGAGCTAGCCTGCAATCCAGTTAGTGATATAGGGGTTGATGCCTAGCTTAGTGAGTTTTTCTATGATTCCTGAGTGGGGAATGGTATCAAAGGCCTTGGCCAGATCAAGGTAGGTTGTATGAACCACCTTGCCTTCATCCACAGCTCTAGTGACTGACTCAAAGAAGTCGACCAGGTTGAGCAGGCATGATCTACCTTTCACAAAAACCAAACTGTATGGGATCCAGAGTTTGGAGATTCCCTATATCCTTGTTTATTAGGTCCATGATTATGTGTTCCATAGCTTTGGATATCAGACATGTCAGGCTAATGGGGCAATAGTTTGCAGGGTCTGTAGTCACTCCTCCTCTTTTGTGGGGGAGGGATGACTGTAGCAGTGCACCATTTGATAGGGAGAAAGCCTGAGGTGAGGCTGTGATTGAACAGGGCACACAGGTGAGGTGCCAGTTCACTCATGCTGTTTTAACCTGTGCGGAAGTAATACTGGGTGCCTGGCAATCTACTGGTATTGTGATTGGTCCCTTGGGAGGGGAGACAGGGGTAAAGTTGGCACTGAATCTGTCGGCCAGTATATTGGCAATATCTGTTTGCTTGGTATAGGAGGTACCATTGTGCAGTAGCTCAGAGCAAATCTGGGTATTGCCGTGGAGATTATTTATATAACTATAGAAGGCCCTGTGGTTGTCTCTACTATCTGCAGCAATTTTGTTTTCATAGCTAGCTTTAGAGGACTTGATGAGGGATCTCAACTTTTTGTTGAGGCTGATAAGGGAGTTTTTCCAGTCTTGGGACTTCACTTTATTCCACACCAGTTTCCTCCTTCTGTTGTAGAGTTTGTTTATGGCAAGGGACCAGCAGATTGGATTTCTTTTTTTGGAGGAGAGTGTCTTGGTACTATTGAGTATGGCGAGATCCATGCATTTGTGTACGTGTTTGTACAGTTCATTGGTGTATGATTCTGCAGTCATGCAACTATTCTCCATTTGCATGGGTGTCGTGAAGTTAGCCACCTCTGATTTTAGGAACCCAAAGTTAGCTTTGGAGAAGTTTTTCATGGTGGTTACCTTTATAGGGGGGGTGGGAGGGATGTGGAATTCCAAGGTGATTAGCTGGTGGTCGGATCTAACCAGGGAGGAGATGACTATTGGTGTAGAGCAATAGTTGCCCATGTTAGTAATGACCAGGTCAAGGATGTTGCTACCTCTAGTGGGGGTAAGAACAAGCTGGTCCAAGGCATTGGAATTAATGAATTCCAGGAAACATTGGACAAGTGCATTGGTGCATGAGTAGCTTTCCCAGTTAATGGAGGAGTAGTTGAAGTCACCCAGTATGATAGTGTTAGGTTGGACCCTAATATTCTTCAGGGTGCTTAGGAACATAGAGTGTGAATCTTGGGACATGGTTGGGGACCTATAGCAGGTTACGACCTGAATCAACGTCTTTCCCAATGTTAGCTGCACCAGATGTATCCCTGATGTGTTATGTTGGGCTACCAGTCTGGAGGTGTGCCCATCCTTTATGAATATGGAAACATCACTTCCTTTGGAGCTTCGGTCCAAGTTCAGGGGCCGAAAGGTGTGGAATGAGTTACAGCCTGGTAGTGTAGGGGTGCTTTCTGCTGCCTTGAACCAGGTCTCTGTTACACCACAAATGTTGATGTTCTCCATTTTAAGGAGGGCTTTGAGTGAGTGCATTTTGAGATTTAGACTTCTAGCATTTAGCAGCATGACCCTCAGACTGAATTTGTTTGTAGTTGTTATGGTGGTAATTTGGTGTTTGGAACACCACCTAAAAAGGCACTATAGGGGTGGCAAGAGCCTTGGCCAGAATTTGGAAGCCCAGGGGTGACATTTCTGGCAAAGCATCGAGATCTGTCAATCATGTCATCCCAGGCACACAGATACTGGATCCCCTTAGAATGACACCAGAAACTTGGCCAATTGTTGAAATCAATCATTTTCAGCTTGTACTGTGATATCATTCTGGGTGATGGTAGGATGCTGCTGCTCAGGGATAGGGTCATACCCACCTGAGCTACATAATCTGAGAGTTCCTCCATGTCTTTTTTCATGTAGTCCAGGGAGGTACGTCTCAGGTCATTCAAACCCACATGTACAATGACAGAGTCATATTTGTACATGCTACTGAGGGACCTGAGTGCTTGTGTTATATGGCAGATCCTGGAAACCAATAGGCAGATTACTTTGCTTTCTCCTTAATCAACCTAGTGAGTGGGACATCAGTTTGCCTCACTATCGAGCCACCTATGACTTGTGTGCTGGGCATGCTGATTTGCCTTAGGGGCTTTGGTTGAGTGGCAAACTGTTTAGGAGAGTTATGTGTCTCATGATTAGTGTTGTGTTGTGGTGGTAGAGTGCTTTTAGGCCTTGGAGGTCTCTGCTGTTTGGGTAGATTTCTTTTGAGAGCCTCCGCAAAGGTGGGTGTATGGTTTGTGTTTTTATGTGAAGGCAGTGCTGTGTGTGTGTTCTGGAGGGGTATGTGTACCATGTGGTGTGGTGCAAGTGTTGACCTTCTCCTCTTGACCAGCTATTTCAAACTTGGCTGGAGAGTGCGTGTCTTCCAATTTGGATATATAAGTGCATCTCTCACAAGTCTGAATGTTGGGAGGTAAGAGGAAATGGTTGTCAGTGTACAAGAAGCAGTTGCTTCATTGCCTCAGGATGCCCAAGTTCACCAGGTTAATAGGAGAAAGCACAGGAAACTGACCTTTAGACATGCCTGGAGGGGTGGACTTTGATAATACATACTGGAGCTGTTTCCTTGTAGAACATTTAGTGCTGGTAGCACTTTTGTGTGCTACAATAATTGCTACAAGAAGTCTGGTAAAGTGCTAGACTAATAAGCTAGTAAAAGAGCAGGAGAGGAGAAAACTAGCAGATCTAAGGGAAAAACTGAAGAGCAGACTTTGGCACTGCTCAGAAACTTATAAACAGTCCTGGACACAGCAAATCTGTATCTGGACTAAACTAGTTCCAGGAAAGGTGGGAAACAAGAGCAAACATGGGCTTTTAAACCAGAAAGTTGAAAGAGATGGAAAAACTGCCCAAATGGCCAATAAACTACAATTTCTGGGTCAGAAACCACTCTTCTTGTGGTAGATAGGCTACCTAGTGCTTATCACTCCCACTGACAAGCTAGAAGGCATCCCTCCAACACAGACAGGTTTGGAGGGCTCAGATGCTTACAGTCCTGGATAAAGCAAATCTGTATCTGGACTAGACTAGATACAGGCAAGGCAGAAAACAAGCTTAGAATTTTTTTTACAGAAAAACAGCTAAAACAGCACTAAAAACAATTCAAGTGCAGCACAAGCTAGCACACTTGAGTGTGTAGCAATATTAAATCAAATACAGTTTAAATAAATGCAATTTATTCAAACTGCATTCTGAACTAAATTCAATTATTGTTTTATTCAACTCTGAGCAGTTAAAAAGTGCCAGAATTGGTGGGGTCAACACGAAGGGGTGTGACCAACTAGAAAGGGGTGAAACTATGCTCAAAAACCACAAAAACTGGGACTTTAATTAAATACGCTGTCCTGGGTGTCAAACCGTCGTTATGAGAGTCCAATCAAGACAAAATGAAGTGGTGAAGTAAAAAAATATTTCAGTGAATTGGCTACACGACAGCTGGAAACAAGGTTGTGAGGCATAAAAAAATAAATTGCTTTTTAAATACATTACTGGAATGCCAGGCAAAATCAAGTATAAAAAAGCAAGCAGCACTCAACTCAAACCACTTCTCCTTGCACTGCAGTTCTAATTCTAATTTATATTCAGCTTTATATGAGTACCAAGTAACATGCTGAAAATAGCAATCTCTGTGATACCCCCACTTGTAAAAATGTTTCTTATCCAAAAAAGACATGTTACCTAACAACAACTACCTACTTGTTTCAGGGGGAAAACATGATCAAAGCAAAAAATGAACAGCAAACAAGAAACACACTCAAGATAAATTGCTTAAAGGATTACTGCACAGGTTATGAACCACACATGATAGATTGGCATTCTGTTTAGTTTACAGCTAAACTCTGCAAAGATGACTGCAAGTCTCCAACAAATGTAACGACCTTCTGAAAATACTGTAATCCTGTCCTTTATTATAAATTCTGTCATATGCATTTCAATACCTAAGGCTTATACGTTATCTAGTTATGTAAATATTCTCTGCATGGCAACAACAAAAAGGCTTTCAATGTTGATAACTCTTTAACAGTATGCTGATTGAAGCTTATTTGCATCTTACAATCTCAGACAAGCTTACCTGATGGTCATTAAAGCATTTATACTTAAACACAGAGCAGCAACAGGCACTGCAATAACATGCATTTTCTGAATAATAATAAGCATAAATCAACAGTATAAAAAAAGACAGGAAACCCAAATATTCTACAAAATCAAGGACAGATGAAAAGCCACTGTAGTACTAGTGTCTACCTTGGATGGGGGGCTATTCTACACACTTACACTACATAACTGCTCCTTGCCTTGCTTGGACACATCCAGTGCCACCACATAGGGGAGTGGGGGTACAACAAGTAAGTCACAATTTGAAATGTCTCTGGCTGACTGTGATGGCCCTGACACATTTGTCACCTCTCACCCTCAGAGCAAGAAATCTGGAAAATACACAAATAGAAGTGTGACAAAGTCCCAGAAATAAGGACAATTAGAACTTTACTTTGCCAAAATATAAAACAGCGATGTAATACAGCTGGGAACCTGTCAAAGACCAATATTTACACACACACACACACACACACACACACACACACACACACACACACACACACACACACACACACACACGGGTCTGAACATCACTAATCTAGAACTTTGCCAAAATATAAAATAGCCACACAATACAGCTGGGAACCTGTCAAAGACCAATACTGACACACACACACACACACACACACACACACACACACACACACACACACACACACACACACACACACACACACACAGAGGGGGGTCTGAACGTCCCTAATTTATAACTTTGATTTGCCAAAATATAAAATAGCCACGCAATACAGCTGGGAACCTGTCAAAGACAAATATTTACAAACATACACACACACACACACACACACACACACACACACACACACACACACACACACACGGAGGTCTGAACATCACTAATTTAGAACTTTGCCAAAATATAAAATAGCCACACAATACAGCTGGGAACCTGTCAAAGACCAATATTTACATACACACACACACACACACACACACACACACACACACACGCAAAGAGAAAGAGGGAGGGGTCTGAACATCACTAATTGAGAACTTTGCTTTGCCATCTTATGACTCAAGACAGTTTTAATCTACTAATTTATATAACAATGTAAGCAAGTCACCAAGTACAACTAAGAATTAGATTATTGCAACAAAGCCAACAATAAAAAAAATCTTATTCCACAACTTATTTGTATCCCCCTTCACCTTCACTAACCTGCTATTTACCAAGTACAACTAAGAACTATTCCAGCAAAACCAATAATAAACAAAAACTTATTCTACAACTTTTTTTGTATCCCCCTTCACCTTCACTAACCTGCTATTTACCAAGTACAACTAAGAACTATTTCAGCAAAACCAATAATAAACAAAAACTTATTCTACAACTTTTTTTGTATCCCCCTTCACCTTTACTAACCTGCTATTTACCATGTACAACTAAGAATTATATTATTGCAACAAAGCCAACTTACAAAAATAAAAAATCTTATTCGACAAGTCAACAAAACAACCAGGCCTGGATAACAGCAGGCCTCTATCCAGACTATGCCACCTGACTAGAACACAGAAACCTCACAAATAATGCACAGAAAAGCACAGATAGAGCACTCACAAACAGAAAATATGGCCTATAATGGCCCAGATTTTTTTTCTGGAACTCTTCTCCTAGTACAATGGCATCACTTTAGCCTACTTTTAGTCCTCTAACAGTTTCCATTATCAAGAGAAATATTATGCATACTTTGGAAGGGTTCCGTAAGCATTTCTGACTGTTTTTATAAGTATATAGACTGGCAACAAATCTAATCCATGACCTTTATGCTTTAACTTCTTTCACTCATTTTTATCTTTTTCAAAGACACATCAAATACCCATCAAACTATTTATTCTTTTTAGTTAACTTCTCATGGCTCCCTACTGAAATGTGGGTACTCGAAATGCCGTGTGCCAAAAGCCAAAAAAAAAAGACCAAAAACATGGAGAAGAGGGAATCTTGAAAATTGCTTTTGCAAGCCCCCCTACATCCACCCACATCCCCAGAGCATATATGTAACAGCTGCAAGATCACCATACCTGGGAGAAAATGGAATATTCTGAGAACTGGTTATCTCAGACTTAGCATATGTAAGGGCAATCTTTTAGCCATTCAGTCTCTGCATTTTGGGACTCGCTCTAGAAGGTCCCAACATTTCAAATGGTTACTACTTCACCTGTTTTGATACTCTGACCTCTACTTTTGTTGAAATGATAGGAGAATATTATGTCATGTATTTCTATTTGCATTTTTCATCTTCTTTCTGAAATTCAGTCTCTGACTAAGTACATATGTGTTTACCAGTGAATTAAAGTACCTTTTATGCCCACTTGTAATATCCAGCCATTGATTCCTCAAAATATGCCTTCTCTGTAGTCTTAGTATATTCTTTACAGGCCATTTTGTCAGGTTCATTGAATCCTACTATGACTTGCAATTTAACTTCTTTTTCTGTATTGCTTTTGTCAGCTCTTCCTTCGGCCAAGCTGGTCTCTTCTTCTTAGCATGGGTCTTCTTCCTTCTTATGTACATTGTCATCACCTTTGACATTGCCATCTTATTACATCCTCATGATTTCCCCATCTTTTGGAATCTCCCCACCCTTCTCTGTTACTCTTTACTTTCCTATCCAATATACTGACTCACTGTCCACTTCTGTGCACATCTGCCTTCCTGCTCCTGAGATCACAAACCATGCCGTGCCGCATCTTCTACTTGTTATCAGTAGTTACACATCAGATGGCCAACACAAAGCTGGTGACGTCTCATTTCTAGAACTTTGCAACCTCGTATCAATCAGCTCCTTTGTTCCAGACTTATTTGTGGTGCATTCATGGCACACCCTCTTACATCACAGCGTACCCCCTATACATGTATTCTTACATCATCACTCTACTTCTTACATCAAGTTCCTTGCCCCTTACATTAAACACTATCAATACAGATAGCCAGATTTGTACTGACCATTCTACATTATACCCTCACCGTTTCCCAGACCTCTGTTTCTTTGACTGTTCTTCACTAGCTGGTACCTTCCACATCTTCATCCCCCTTCTCAGATCCTATGTCTATCAGCACTTCTGACAATTCCTTCTCCTGATATACACTTAAAACTGCTACCGCCCAGTGTAATGGGAGACTAAAATATGCTCGTCCAAAGAGAGGAATCCCAAAGTGATAAAATGGAACACATTTTGGCCAATGTTAAAACTTGCATTGAAAATTTAGTAAACAGTAAATATAAACATCTTTTCACACTTTTGAGCAGAAGCGTGTAGCAGTGGCATCTGAAAATATGTATTGTACACTGTCTTATACTGGAACTCACATCATCTTGGGGACAGAAGAGGATGCAGTCTCTCCACAATCACATTTATTGTGTATGGGCGGTACTTTCAAGGCCTGCACCACATCATTGTGCACTGTATACTCCTAACCTTTTTATCTTCTAAAGTAATGCCACTAGAATTAAGGATGGTATATCAGAACTCTGTAAAGGAAAATAAATTATTGTCCTGGAGCAGATTGTGTGAGAAATATACAAAGGTTCAGTACCAGTTCAAACGTTGTGTGCTTACTACGGGTTGTCGTAAGGGGCTAATTCCCTTCACCTCAAGGTGCAGCATCTTTGGAGTTGGTTATAATAAGCAGGAGGAGAAGAAAGGGGCACAGGCTGCTGAATGAGGACATGGACACAAGTCTCAGTCCTGTGAAAATGCTTTTCTGTAGTTTCAGTGACTGCAGTCTCACACTACACAACAGTGGTTTTGCTTTTGCTGATTTACATTCAAGTAGTACAGGTTCAGCAACATGATATTTACGTAAATGACTGTTTTCACCTTTGATTGACATAATTGCTGGCTTTAGGAACTGACATCTTGTTGTACTCAACACTCATCATTCCCATGTCCTTCTGCTGTTGTAAGAGCCTGGCTGTTACCTGATCATATTAGATGCCTGCCAGCATTGTCCCAGATAACGCATGCTATACCAGCTGCTAATCTGTCTCCCTCGAGTGTTCCAATTTTGGTATAATCTGCAAAGAGGATTTTTCTCTATTTCATAACAAACTGCGAACGCTAGGAAGAAAACACCGAGGCAAAACTGGTATTTGACTGCTTTCCTTCTTTAGTGTAACAAAAACGTCTTCAGAAATAAAAATATCCATACAATACTTCAATATATGGAAAACCAGCAGCCAATAGAAATCTTTGTTTCATGTAAACAAATAATAAAAATTAGTCAACAGCCAAGGAAATGTAGCAGTAATAGAAATGCAATAAAAACAACTCAACCACTATTTGTAAGGATACTGGATGTGTCAAAGATATTTTGTTAATGATTAAAGCTGAATTACTAATGTGATATTTATCTAAGCCACCTAAGCATACATTTAATATTAAGGGACTCATTCAGTCCAGGGAAAGATTCAGCGTTAAGGAGCGGCTGCCACTTAAGTTTCAGCACCTGCAACAAAGTGACATAATCAGCAAAGAAAATATCTATTTGTTCTAAAACACAAAACCTAAACACTTCAAAGTAATTACAATGCAAACTATGTTATATAGTTACAGTAGATTTTGGGATGTGCACGCACCAAACTGATCCCTGTGGCCCTACACTTAATAATCTCATACGTCTAAACTGTCCAGATCTGTGTCTCATATTTTTAACACATTTCTCATAAAACTTGTTTTCTTGTAAATCACTGGCTAATCATGAAAACTGAAGTAAGAAAATAATAACAGACATTTGAATTTCAGACTTCATACCCTTCACATAATCCATGTTAATGTAAAACTTGCTATTTTTATCCACTTTCCAAGTTTGTAAGAGCAATATTTAAAACTTTTCCACATTTTTGGGTCTATGCCCCCCCCATTATTTATGGCTTTGTCCAGATTTATTGCTCTAAGAGGTTGAGAGGTATGAATAATCTTATTTCTTCACCCTTTACCACCACCCTCTGTGTCCTACAACTTAGTCTGTACATTTTGTCATTCACTCTTATACTTTTAGCTTGTCTACCAACCCTTCATGTGTATGGAGTCAAACTCCTTACTGAAGTCCACATAATTTCATCCTTCCCTACAGATCACTCAGAGTGGCCTTGGTTCAGGTTGTCGTGACAGGACATGATTTTTGGCATATGCGTCTGTGTGTGTGTGTGTGTGTGTGTGTGTGTGTGTGTGTGTGTGTGTGTGTGTGTGTGTGTGTGTGTGCATGTACGCGCACATGAGTGCATGCACGTACATGTGTGCGCGAGAAAGAGAGACAGTTTGTATATGTGAGAGTCTTTCTGCTTGTGTAGGTTCTACTACTACTGTAAACTACTTAATTTTATCTTTAGTAATCTTTACAAGCTTATTTCTTGCTTTCTTACTTACTGTTTATGCTACCCTAGACTGCCTATAACTCCCTGTTGAAATCCTTAATCCCACTTTTGTGACCAGGCATAACTGTAGTCTGCCTCTCTTTCTTGTACTGATACTGTAAAATGGCTCCTTTAAAAGTGCACTCAGCAATCTGACGGCCCACTGCGCTGTTCTAGAGATAACACATCTGGAAATCTTGCCATGTCCTTTCTTATCCCTTTGAAATCTTCAGTGTTGGTCTACCTCCTCCCATCATTACTCCTCCTTCCTTCCCAAGCTGAGGTTCTTCCCTTTTTTCCTTGGTGAATACCAAGCAGCAGGAATCATTTTGAATTCCGGCCTGTTAAAGCATGCCGTTGCACACAGTGAGTTGCAGTATTAGATCAGGTATTTCTCTTCTTGCCTCCTCCCTTTCTCTTGGATATGAAAGGCAAGCCTTATTCATGTTATTATATCTACATGAAATGGGTAAAGAGGTCATACTTACAGGTTAAGCCAGAGTGCAGAATTGTATGATAAACATTTTTGGAAAATACAAATACGCTGACCATGCAGAAAGGGGCATAAATAGGATGGGTTCCTATCACTTAGTCGAACCTTTACAAGTTCGAACCACATATTGTTGAGACCATATGTCTGAATTTGTAAACGTTTGAGCATTTGAATGGAAATCTCCATAAGTGGAGGTTTTCATTCACTTCAATGTGGTGCGATCTTGGAATTGGTATATTTAAGTAGAGGGGTGTGTGGAGGGTGCAGCCCCACATTGGGGGGGGGGTGCAGGGGGCTTGTCCCCTGCTTACAACAAGTTATTATTTTGTACATTGTATATTTTTGTTTTTTTGCATAGCTGAAGTTCTGTAACTTCAAACTTAATGGTTAACCATTAGGTGTTCGGAGTTACGGAACTTCGACTATCTAATATAGACCCAAATAGGTTGATTATGTACATTTACATTTACTAACTTGTGAGAAGGGATTAGTAAATTGCCTGTTTTAAAACTTACTTAATATGATTAGTTAAGTTAGAGTTATGACACCAATAAAAAATGGATATTTTCCCACTGCTATTTATTAACCTAGGAATCTTTTCCCAAATCCAACAAGAGAGTGGTATAAAACAATCAACTGCAGAGCAAGTTTAGCTTGGTGCAAACAGAGTTATTTGTGATGTTGTAAATGTCAAGTCCCTTATATCAGCCTAAACAGAATAGTTCCCTATCAGGTGCTGGCGCTCAATGACAGACACTGTGTGGCATTGTGTCTTCCATTTTCTTAGCTATTGCTTATCTCTGTTAAAGTACTGCACAGCTTGAATAAACTGGAAGTGTAGGCATTTAAGGAATGGCCAGTTATTGGAAGATAAGAAAATCACACATCACTTTGTGCGAATGATAACATGGGACTCAGTTTCTCAGTCATGCAATTGTAATATCTTAACAAGGAAGCATATCATAACAAGTCAGAGACTCCATTAAGTGAAAATGATTTTGATAATGATGAACTACAGAAATCTGGATTTGGTGGCAGCTTCCTATGCTGATAGATCCTGCCATCAAACTCTATACTAAACACCATTACAATTAGTATTTCATTCCTTCTCTCTCAGCAGTATATAATCCCTCCTCCCCCAAGTTACTATAACCTTGGAGTTCATGTAATGTATGGCTGGGTGCTGGGCAGAGCTCTATGCATGAACATTTCTGGGGTACTAATTACCCCTCACAATACTATTATTTAGGTAGAGGTCACAGCCTAAAGTTGCTGCCAGATGCCAACTTTAGTGGACTGACATCACTGGCAGCATGTTTACTTAGTGCATTTATTTATCACAAGTTAACTGGCCTTGATTATAGATCCTTTGTTGCCACAGCCCAGACCACAAAGGCAAAGGAAAAGGTAATATATATATATATACATATAAATAGAAAGATCTATCTATCTATAGATAGATATATCTGTATATAGATATATGTACACATAAACTGACAGTTTAATTAGCCAATTAGCCAGTATGTTTTCTTGGGAGGTGGGAGAAAATTGAAGTTCTTAGGGAAAACACACAGACACAAGAATACTAAATTGGGAGGTGGGAGAAAACTGAAGTAC
Source organism: Protopterus annectens (assembly GCF_019279795.1). Classification (NCBI taxonomy): domain Eukaryota; kingdom Metazoa; phylum Chordata; order Ceratodontiformes; family Protopteridae; genus Protopterus; species Protopterus annectens. The sequence goes on along the minus strand of NC_056748.1, from coordinate 518,836,951 downwards.
TTAGAGAAAAGTCACACAGACACAAGAATACTAAATTGACTGAGGTTCGTACTGAATCTCAGACCTGTGTGAGGCAGAAATCGTACCAAGCAGTTTTAATTGAGTTTTTTTTTTGTTTGTTTGTTTGGACAAATTTAGAATAATTAGAGGAAAAAACAAAGATTCAGGGAGAATATGAAATCTTCATACAAAAGTGATTGTAGCTCAGCCTAGAATCTTGGATCCTAGAAAATGTAAGAAAGAGACCTTGCCCATGACACATCCTGCTGTCCCTTGATGTGTAATTTAATAAAATATATTAGATCACTGCTACAGATGTACTACAAATTTAGGGCCATGAAATCATCCTTGATGAATACATCCACATCTGAATGTTCAACATTAAATGAATGTTTACAAAACTGTACTATTACATAGCAGACTGTTCACCCCCTCTTACTGTAACTATCTAATGCTAACAGACTCTTCCTCCCTCTTATTCTTCCCTACCGACTCCTAACGCTTCCATCCAGAATACTTTTCCTCATCTAGCTTTTTCCTCATCTAGCTCTCTCGCTGTGTTCTACTAGTATCTCAGTCTTTTTCTTCCATCTACTCCCTACTCTTACCATCTCCCAGACTGTAACTATACCTTTGTCCTGTGAACAACTCACCATCTAATGCAAGAAATCCAAGCAAGCAAAGGACACGCGTGGCATGAAACCAAGCGATTTATTTAGTAAGAAACATGTAAGGGCTTTCGCATAGTACTCCTACACTTCATCAGACATAAAATTCTATCACAAGCCTGAACATTTAAACACTCTTAAACCAATCACTGCTAGCAAACTTCTTCCCTGCTGTTAAATAATTAGTGGAAACCAAGTGATTTAAAATAAACTAACACTTTAGCAAAATAAGTAAAATTTTAGTATGTTTCAACCACAGCTTATATAATCAGAAAAAATAGCGTTCGGTCCACACTGTAAAATGCAACGAACCTGCGGTAAAGGAACGCCAATGTCCGCTCATCCAAAACACAGCTCCAGAACAATAAAACTGTCTTCGTACTGAGTAGAATAGTGAAACTCAGAATAAATCAAAACTCTGATGAAGCTCACTTGTGTGTGAGTGAAAGCGCTTAACATTTCTAGGCTTTTTGGTCACAATAAATGTGTTTTAGATTTTTACCACTTACTGTGGTGACTTTATTCTGAGTTTCACTATTCTACTCAGTATGAAGGCAGTTTATTGTTCAGGTGCTGAGTTTCGAATGAGCGGAAGTTGGCATTCCTTTACCGCAGATTCGTTGCATTTTACAGCTTATATAATAGATTTCAGATAAAATAAATAAGACATATATTGCGGATATCTAAACAATATAATATGCATCATACATAAACCATTTCATCATGTTGTTGCAAATATACTGATGTTTTGGAAAATTTAAGGCAGAACTGTGTCAACAAGGGCTGAAACAGTTCTGCCATCTACATGGTTAACTAAGTATACACCTTATATGAAGTTTACAATAAAAAAACGTAAACTGCTACAGGAACACTCCTCAATCTATTAAGATATTCAAAAAACAAACACATAAAAAATATATAAGAATAAGTATAAATAAAGAAGGTGCCATTGTGTGCTACAGGTATGTTAGTTACTATGGATGTATGTTCATTATTTACATGCATAGCAAATGATGTGGGCATCCAATATATGAGAGATTTCTTGTGAAGTTATAGTGATTTTGATAATGGATGCATACGGACTATATGTATATTGATGGAATTTGTACTTACCAATAATGTATTTGTGTCTGAAGAGAAATTTTACATTCAACAATATGGAGTGGCCATGGGCACACCATGTCCCAGCACCTATGCCAACATTATAATGACACAATGGGAAGATACTGTGTTGTTGAATAATGTCACTTATAGTAGAAATTTGCTACATTATAGTCGTTCTGTGGATGATTTATTTTTTATCTGGAGAGGTTCCACAGAACTATTTGAGCAGTTTGTTACTTTTTTAAATGGGAGCACCTCTTTCTTGAAGTTTAAACATGTACATCTCTTTATGAGACTGATTTTTTAGATTCTTGTTGGAACATACTAAAAATGTACTTATTTTACTAAAGTGTTAAGTTACTTTAAATCACTTGGTTTCCACTAATTAATTGGAGGGAAGAAGGCAGTAATTGGTTTAATAGTGTTTAAAATGTTTAGGTTTGTGGTAGAATTTTATGTCTGTTGAAGTGTAGGAGTACTACGCAAAAACGCTTATGTGTCTTACTAAATAAATTGGTTGGTTTTATGCTGTGCGTTTCCTTTGCCTGCTTGGATTTCTTGCATTATATTTTTGGAGCCTTGTCTGGACTTTATCTGGTGCTGTGGTTTTGTTTGGGTTTCTTGCATTGTATTTTTGGAGCCTGGTCTGGACTTTATATGTTGCAGTGGTTTTGTTTTGATTTCTTGCATTGCATTTTTGGAGCCTGGTCTGGACTTTATCTGGTGCAGTGGTTTTGTTTGGATTTCTTACATTATATATTTAGAATCTGGTCTGGACTTTATGTGGTGCAGTGGTTTTGTTTGGATTTCTTACATTATATCTTTGGAACCTGGTCTGGACTTTATGTGGTGCAGTGGTTTCGTTTGGATTTCTTACATTATAATTTTGGAGCCTGGTCTGGACTTTATCTGGTGCAATGGTTTTGTTTTTGCCTGAACTGACCTTTTAAGTCTAATCTGCATTCCTGACTTCACTGCCTTTTACTTCTTCTCGCATTACTCATTTGTATAAATATATTTCATTGTCTATTTACATTATATACTTGAAACAGTCTACTGGGATCAGTGTTCCACCCTGGTTAGTTAGTTAGTTAGTTAGTTGGTTAGTTAGTTATTTAGTAAGTTAGTTAGTTAGTTAGTTAGTTAGTTATTTAGTAAGTTAGTTAGTTAGTTAGTTAGTTAGTTAGTTAGTTAGTTAGTTAGTTTAGTTAGTTAGTTAGTTAGTTAGTTAGTTAGTTAGTTAGTTAGTTAGTTAGTTAGTTAGTTAGTTAGTTAGTTAGTTAATCTCATCTTATGTGCAAATCTATGTTGTCAATAGGCAAACCTCCTTTGTCAGTACATATATGCTTGTTTTATAACAATGATGATCTTCTAACCATGTACACTGCATTGTATTTTTAGTAACATTTTTATTGCCCCTGTCCTATTTCTTATCTGTGTACAATGTTTTATTTCAGTTTTATGCAGACAATATCATTTTCTTGGCAGTGACTGAAATTAGTCCATTCGGATTAGCCCCGTACCCAATTTAACAAACTTCATACATAAATAAATGAATGAATAACTGAAATCATAGTAGGATAAACCTGTAGGTGTCCTTGCACCTGTAATCATGATTTGTTAAACAAAGGATATAATCTGTAAACCTGCATGATTATAACAGGTAAGAGACCTGATAGTAATAGCTGACCAAACAAACTATTCAGAATAATTTATAAACACTTCCCCAAAGTGTGCAAGTCATTAAACAGCACAGTGATCTTCACTGTAATTAAACAGAAGTAAAACAGTGTGTAAAAATGTCAAGACCATGTGTCACTGGACCCCCTGCCTATCTATATCCAGTAAGTACAATAAAAAGCATTACATACATGCATCTCAAATGGTATAACAAATGACTACATTGTAACAAAACCTGATGTGCTGAAGCTGAATCACTGCTCGTACGACAAGGATGTAGAAAATATATTTATTCGAACACAATCACGACATCAATTCCTGGTTAAGCGCTTTCAACTGTATCACAGTCTTCATCAGAACAACTAAGAGCTATAACAACCTCCTATATATACTCATCTACTAATAGTTTAATAACATAATTGATTTAAAAAAAACGCCAAAAAACTTAAAGGTACATATCATAAAAATGAACACATATAGTGGAGACCTATCCATACATATATAAATAGCTATAAATATTCACATTTAATAATATAAAAAATCATGTTAAATCCCTACACTAAACTATACATATAAAATCATTCTATAATATGTGCACATAACAAGTGCACATAAGACTCATAATATTACTATATATAAGACAATGCATGAAAATTTTGTAGCATTATTGATAAAAATATATATACAAACACATATAGGTTAATACATAAGCAGCTTCCTATAATGGTGTATATGGTGCATACGTATATGGTATATTAAATAACCTAATCATAAAATTATACTGGTGTATTAAATAACCTAAACATAAAATTAGACTGCACTAAAAGCATCCACTTATACTATATATATATTGTATTAACATCATCATACATCTAAAATTTATAATGAATATAGGACTACTATCATAAGGATGCAATGAGAACTTATATCTATAACCATCCTATGCAAGGGCTAAAAAAGGTTTAATACTGATAAATTCATTTAAACCCGGTGTTCTTGTGGAGTCGGTTAAAATTTGCCACCTACTCTCATATTGTGCTAGCTGCATTTTCCAATTACCCCCATGTGGTGCACAAGTCACTTGATCGATTATTGAAAACAAAAAAACTATGGTCATTACCCTTTTCTAAGATGTGTCTATACAACGCGTTTTTAGTGTCACATTTACGTATTTTATATTGATGTTCATATATACGCTTTTTCAGCTGTCTTTCTGTCTTTCCTATATAATGTGCATTGCATTTATTACATATCGCAATGTAAACCACCTGTTTCATGTTGCAATTACCCGTCCTACATTTGATAGTGGTATGACAAATATCATCCAACTTAATAACCTTGGCTAGGTTTATATATTTACATTGTTGGCATCTTCCACATTTGTAAGTACAATAAAAAGCATTACATACATGCATCTCAAATGGTATAACAAATGACTACATTAACCATGTGAACTAACCTTAACTCTAATCCTATCACTACCCCTAACTCAACACATTCTTCTTCTTCTTCTTTCGGCTTTTTCCTGGTTAGGGGTTGCCACAGCGGATCACTCTCTGCTCATGATTGGCAGTGGAGTTTTACAGTGTCGAGTTGCCAGCCCAGCGCCCAACCTTCCACAGAAGGCACACACATGCACGCACTCACACCTAGGGCCAATTTAGTGTGTCCAATCCACCTACAGCATGTCTTTGGGATGTGGGAGGAGACCGGAGCACCCGGAGGAAACCCACAAGACCACAGGGAGGACATGCAGACTCCGCACAGAAGGCACCCCAGCCAAGGATCGAACCAGAGACATTACTAAAAAAAAAACTTTCCCTAACAGTACCACTACTCAGACAGGGGTTGATCTATGTTTTGTTGATAGGGTTTACTGATACTGGAACAGAAGTTGTCAATGTTTTGTGATTCACTCATTCTGTGTATCACACATTCATGCAGTCATTCATTTTTATTCTCACATTTGTCTGTTGCTCATTTGTGTTGTCAACCAATCATGGTCATCATCATCATCAGCCCCCTTTTTCCCATTTCCTTTATGGGGTTGGGGTGAAGGGTTAGTTGCTACCATTTCTCTTGATTCAGTGCTACTCTACTGCCTTATTTGACAGCCATGCCTGACTGTCACAGGCCTTCTCTCACACAATCCATCCATCTCTTTGCTGGACACCCTCTTATCCTCATGCCTTCTTTCTGTTTGTCCCAAATCTTCTTCACCAGATTGTCTTCTGCTTTTCTGCACATGTGCCCAGATCACAGTAATCTATTCTCTTTGAACTTCTCTGCAACTGGAACTACTTTGGTTTCTGCTATGATGCCCTTACTTCTTTGTTAGTCCCACACTGTGCATCCTGCCATTTGAGGCACTTCATCTTCATCACCACAAGCTTTTTTAGTGGCTTTGCCTTCACTGCCCAGGTTTCTGTACCTTACAGTAGTACTGGTCTCACTACTGTTTGCCCACCTTACTTTTCAGCTTATTTGGCATTCTTCTGTCATACTCTATCCATGGCAGTCTGTGCAAGTTGACTGTATCCCCTCTGATCCTCACTTTGATCTCCTCATTCAGTCTTTCCTTCTCCTCCACTGCCCCTCCCAGACACATGAAGCTGCTAACCTCTTTGACTATTTTCCCTTCTATCTCATTTATTAGCTTCTTCTGGTTTCCCCCATTTGCTGCCATTACAAATGTCTTATCTGTATTCAGTTTCATCCTGGTGCCCTCAGTTTTGCATTCCATTCCTCTATCCTTTGGTGAAGTTCTTGGTCACAGTCTGCTTGTAATGTAGTGCAGATCATTATGTGTGTGTGTGTGTGTGTGTGTGTGTGTGTGTGTGTGTGTGTGTGTGTGTGTGTGTGTGTGTGTGTGTGTGTGTGAGTGTGCATGTATAGCAATATTTGTATCCCTTTGTTTGTCTATATGACAGTATCTATACAAGTATTGCATTCTACTGTTTGCACTGACATTTGTATGACTGTGATTCTGTATACGTCTGCTACATATTGTTAGCAAACCTCTCAAATGTTCAGGTGTTGGCAGAATGTTCATGAGTTTGCCTCATATATTTGCCTTATCCCTCATAATTGTTTTGATTTCCTGGTAAGTTACTGAGAATTGCAGTCAGTAATGCATAATCCAAAAAAAAAAAGAAATAGGAAAGAAAGAAAACAGATAATTAGCAATTATGCCAACATGGAAGAAAGAAACAAATAAAAAAGGGAAGCATTCTACTGAATACAGTTAATGAGTCGGTTAGCAAACATGGATGAAGAAAAGACAGAAAGAGAAAGAGAAAAAGAAGAAACTCTGCTGTTGAGTGCAGGTAATCATTAATTATGCAAACCTGGATTTCAGTAATCTAAAATAGTGAATGTCCTTGGCAGGGTACCAGTGTTTTCTTAGGCTGCTGGGAAGTCTGAAGAGACTATCACCCTAAAAGAGAATTTAGTCTACTTTGTATCATAGAGAATGGATGATGGTGTCACTGTTTAGTCCATTTAAATGATGACAGTAGTCTTAAACCAAACACTCACCACCAACATATGTTCTTAACTCAAAGGACTTACATGGATTCCTACAGATGAAGCACTAAACTAACATGCCAAGAAAGAGAGTTACAATGCAAGAGGAAAATCCGACCACTAGGTGCCATCCGGTCATGTAAAGGGTCATGAACTCTAAGGATAAGTTTTGGATTGGGTATTGTATCCCTGATCTTCATTATTTTCCATGAAACTCTTTGGCATACAGCATTGTAGGCTGAGAGAATGTCTGCCTCTGAGATGAGTCTGTCATCAGCAAATATGATATAATTTCCTTTGATTGAAATACCTTTCATCAGTCTGTTTACCTCTGTAATGAACCTGCAGTCTGTGTGTGTGTATATTAAGCTTAGTTTGTTTACCTCTGTAATCTTCATGCGATCTATGTGTGTATATTAATCTTTGTGTAATATGTATTTAGGAGCTTTTCTCCCCAGGACTCCATTGAAAATGGGTTCATTAGGCCCAATGGACTATCCTGGTTAAACAACTGCAAATAAATAAATAAATAAATAAATAATGGTTTTATGAGGGTTAATGTTGGAGTTAGAAGCCTATGTCTGAATCAGTCTGAACATGATGTGAGGGAAGAGCTGTATATTATGAACCCTGTTATGTTTTATTTAAAAAGTCTTTTGACAAAAGATTATCTAAGAGAATGTTGTATCTTTCGGCTTTTTCCCGGTAAGGGGTCGCCACAGCGGAACTCCGGTCTGCTAATGATTGGCAGTAGATTTTTACGAAACGCCGAGGTGTCAGCTCGACGCCCAACCTTCAACAAAGGCACGCCCATTTACGCACACATGTCTTTCAAATGCTACCCAACCACGGAGAGGACATGCAGACTCCACGCAGAAGGCACTCCCAGATTATCTATGAGAATAATTGGTTTTAAGGTATTAAGATGAAGGAAATCCAAAACTGATCCTGCTGTTTGGTAGTGTCAGAAGGGACAAACAGTTTCATCTGTCTTTGTCTTTGCCACTTGATTAATTTCTAGTCAGAGGATACCAATCTATGATTAAGTGTCATATGTTTCCCTGTGTCTGTCTTTGTCAACTTGTCAATGTTTTATTTTCCAGTTTACAAGACTTATAAATCTCCTTAGTCATAACAACAAATGACACCAGGAACAGGAAACATAGCTACAAAGGAGCATTCAGTCTGTCAGCCAGTAACTCCCACATGGACCACCTACCATTTCTTATGACGCAGGCTTATCATGCAAGTTATGGCTTGCCTGCTGCAGTCCCTCTCTTCTGCATAAGCTCTACATTAAATTCTAGAGGCACAAAGGAACTAGAATTCATGAGACAAACTTCTACACGTATTACTCAGTTTACATCATCTTTGCTGCTAAATATTCTGTGAATTTTTTTTCTAGCACCTGAGTCATACCTCTCAACCTCTTAGTGCAATAAATCTGGACAAACCCTAAAATAATGAAGGGACAAAGGCCCAAAAATAGGGACAAAGTTTAAACATTTCTCTTATAAACTTACAAAATTGCTAAAACAATATGATTTATGTTAGCATGCATTTTTTGAAGGATATAAAATCTGAATGTCAAATGCCTGTCAGTGAGTTCAGTCCTCGGTGCTTTTGCCAGAAACTGCAAATTTTATGAGTAACAGAGCAAATATATGAGGCAAAAATCTGGACAGATGACAGGTATGACCTGGGTTGCAATCCAGGGGAAAATTCCACTGTCAGTAATGTTGTTGAAAAGCCGAAGCAGCGCACACATATAGATTTTTCATTATCTTTGGATGTTGTAAAGGTGCCACATCTGGATGCCTGTTCTCCTGTATGTATAGCCCTGGACATATTTGCTTAACCAGCATCAAGGCAGATATTTCCCTTACAAAACATTTGCAAACCACATCTTACATTTGTGCAATCCCTTACTTCCATTTCCAAAATGGTGTAACTTGGCATGTTTCTGACCTAAAAATCGAATATGCATTTTCTCAGTGGGTCCAGCCAGTTAACAAATACAAAGAAATATTACAATAGGCTCATTTTATTTCTAATAAATCAAATGAGCTTAAGTTTAAACAGCAAAATAATGAAATAGTGGTCTCTGCAAAATCTGGCAACTGTCTCCTACACTGGGGGAAGAAAAGCAGGTGAATCAGTAAGAAAGACGGGAAGAGTAACCATATAATGCATTTACAATCCAAGCCATATTGTTAAGATCTTTAAAATATACTTTCATTTTTTATGGCCATACATTCTATTATGTCATTCAGTAAAGACGAAGATCAAAGTTAAACAATGTATGTTTGATTTAACCATCTGGGGCAGAAGCTATTGAATTATGCTTTAGTAGAGTCAGTAGGCAGAATATATGCTACTTTTCCATCCGAACGATACCTCAACAAAATGTGACTCACACCCGTTTATGGGTGATGCATCTCTAAACAGACTGCTAAGTGGACTATGCATCCCCTAGACTGAGAAATTCAATGAATGTCTCACCTGAATAGAAACAGATGCTAAGGATGCCTCACCTGAATGGACTGCTCAATATCTTAGGCAGTCCCAGAGCATGTATATTATTTTTCTAATAAATATCCTTTTACACTGGAATTTTCTGTGATTTATGCCTTGCAACACTATACCTTGAAGAGTTTGACTGCATCCTGGTATATGGATGTGCATAAAAATCAAGACAAAATATACATATATCACTGGCCTCACATTCTGGGTGATGTAACTGTATTATTAAAATATGTCCTGCAAGTACAGGAATTGCCTGCAGATAAGGATTGCTCGGCTCATATCCTGGCAATCCATGCAATTATAAATATTTGCAAACACTACTCTTACTGTTGGTATAGATGCAATGATTCTGAGTCTGCTTCATTTAGCTAGTAGCAAAAACAGGCTACACATCACATATTGTTAAAGCTGATCTCCTGCTAGTGATGACAGAGATCAATACAATAACGCTGCAGTTAACCACAGGGTGCTTTCTGAGATACAGAAGCTGCAATGTTATGCAATAATCTATGAATTATTCTGATGAACACATGACTAGTACGCCTTGTTCCACATTTGGCTCTGAAGCATATTTCCACATTTTGTTTACGCCATTTATATTTTTTCTTAGTACAACACTACTTTTCACTCAGAATTTGCATTTAGTAAATGCATTCCATTTCCTTTTACTTAATAAATGTAACATTTCACAAGAACTGGAAGGAGTATTCTCTGAAAGCATGGCTGTTCATTCTAGAATCCCATAAAAATTAAATGAAATCTTGATATGGCTACTATTTTTACATGCCAGCAACAGTCAAATGAAGGCACACACACACACACACACACACACACACACACACACACACACACACACACACACACTTGCTGTTAAGGGTAATGGGAAGTGAAGATGTGTTTTACAGGTTATGTATTCTAGCATTAGCAAAGTGATTTTTGCACAAAACTCTATTGCTGCCATGCTTGGACCACTGAGTTCATTTCTGGAGTCTTTATAGGCTATAATATATTTCATACATTCCGACCTCCCACTGAACATGGAAGAGCTAAAATGGAGGTGTATCTATCTACAGAAAGGATAATGTCCAACTAACCATGGGAAAAATCCAGTGCATATTCTTGCTAGCTACAGGTCACCCAGTATGAACCAGAAACTATATCATACCTGAAGTTACTAGAATAACTCAACATTCAGCCCAATACTATACTTATAGGTGATTTTAACTACCCCGCCATTAATTAGGAGGCATATACAACTACTAACATGCAGGTCCAAAGATTTCTTGACTTTGTAAATTCAAATGCCCTGGAGCAGCTAGTCTGCATTACCTCTAGGGGAACAAATATCCTTGATCTGGCGCTGACAAATATGGAAGATTACTGCACCCACTGTTATCTCTACTAGTAGTATCAGATCACGAAGTGGTCTCCCTTGAAATAAAGGTAAAACCAGTCACCTCATCTAACCCCAAAAACTTTAAGAACTTCTCCAAGGTAAATTACCTCCTATTAAGGGATGGCATAGCAGTTTTCCAGCAACAGAGAAATAAGTCCCAGCAGAGTACTACTCAAGTCTCCAAAAGCAGACTTTGAGGTAAAAATAGCCTCCGAAGCTAAGGATAACCATAAGCCATTTTTCAGTTATGTCCTCAGGGTAACATCCAACAATGTGCGGAATTGGTTGTTGATGACATAACCCATACTCAGCCAGAAGACCTAGCAAACCTGCTGGCTGACAAATTCAGCTCAAATTTCACTTCCCCATCACTCTCATTTCTCCCAAAAAAATACCCTCCACCACCCCACCACCAAAAAACAGGTTGGTACTGCTGTCTCCAAAGCTAAAAACACAACTTCAGTGGAGCCTGATAATATACTAGGTTGCCTCTTAAACAGCTCAAATCAGGACTTACCATGTCCATTAGGATTTCTATTTAACAGCAGCCTCTGGACTGGCTTTGTCCCAGTAGAGTGGAGGACAGCAACAGTCATCCCACTGCATAAAGGGGGACTATCTACTGACCCGGGAAATTACAGACCCATAAGTTTGACTAGTCTTATATGTAAGGTCGTGGAAATAATAATCATGGACCTGATAAATAATGACATTGGAGACCTCCAAACACTGAATCCAACCCAATTTGGCTTTGTCAAGAGCAGGTCATGCCTACTGAACCTGGTGGATTTCTTTGAAAAAGTCATTAAGGGTATGGATCAGGGTAAAACAGTACATAGCACCTACCTTGACCTGGCCCAGGCATTTGACACAATTCCCCACTCGGGTATTATAAATAAACTTACAAAACTGGGCATAAATCCCTATGTCACCAGATGGATGGCAAACTGGCTCACGGACAGGACACGTGATTAAAGTGGGTGAATCCAGATCCAGCAAGAGTCCAGTTACTAGTGGTGTGCCACTACTGGGACCACTCCTGTTCGGAATATTTCATTGAAGTCAAGGCAAATGCTGACGACTGCAAGCTGGGGGCAATCACTGAATCCCTCAGTGATGTAGATATCCTTCAGGTAAATGATTTGTGCAGGAACCATTGCCTAAAACTAAATGCAAAAAAATGCATTATCATACCCTTTGGGAAGTCAAATACCCCTGCAAATTACAACATCAATAGCAGTCCCTTAAAGTGGATGAAGAGGTGAGAGATCTAGGTATGCAAATACATAGTAGCCTAAACTTTGACTGCCATGTATCCACAGTGGTGAGGAAATCCTTTTATCTGGCACAACTTCATAGGTTCATAGGATGATACTAGACTATTATCCCGGAGGCCCTTATAAGCCTAGCCAAGAATTTGGCCCATGTTCAATCAAAGTCAGCACCTGTTTCCCCTGTCTAGCAGGGACACAGGTGGGATCCCAGGTGTGTATTTTCTGTTTCCCATTCAGTCATCCAGGTTCCTGTTAAAGAGGACTAGAGAAGTACTCTGCTTTACATGGAGAGAGAGAGAGTCTATTCCACAGATGGGTGAGTCTTTGGGACACAAATCTATCCCGCCAACAAATTTTATTAATGTCACAAACCAGGTTAAGGCCTTGCATGTGGGCTGCATTACAGATATGCAGCAACTTCAGCAAGGCTGGGTCTGGGATGGCCTTGTATGCCAGACACAGGTCACTTCTGAGAAGTCTGTACGAGACTGAGTAGAGGGACAGGGCTTTTAGCCTATCTGTGTAAGATAGGTGTTTGAGACCCTGGATTTTCCTGGTCAGGAACCTCTGTGGTCTCTCCAGCTGCTACATGTGCTTGGCCGAAGGGGGCATTGCACTCAACAATGGGTCTGATAAGGGAGGAGTACAGGGATGTTATGACCTCCTTGTTCCTGGATGAAATACCCTTATTTATGAGGTGGGCCATGTAGAAAGCCTTACATTTAATGGAAGCAACATGGTGGTCAAAGGTCAGGTTGCTATCAACCTGGGTGTCCAAGTCACACATGACTGATTGCATTTTTAGTACATTGTTATTAATGTGATAATTAGTGGGGATGCCATTTTCCCCAAAGGGGATAATGATACATTCCTTGGCATTTAGTTTGAGGCCATGCTTCTGGCACCAGTCATTAGTTTGGGTAAGGCCCTCTTGAAGGATGTTCACATCACTAGGGGAGACAGTGCCCAGCTTGAAGTCATCTGCAAACTTGGTCAGTCACAGACCACTGGTTTTGGCATACACCTCAGAAAAGTATATCCCAAACAGTAAAGTCCCCAAGACCGATCCTTGGGGTACACCACTCATTACGGGTCTACTACTAGAGGTGGCTTCCATTTTTTTGACAGAGTGGGTTTTATCAGTAAGCCAGTTAGCTACCCATCTGGTAACATACAGGTTGATGCATACAGGTTGATACCTAGCTGGGAGAGTTTATATATTATGCCCGAATGGGGAATAGTGTCAAAGGCTTTGGCTAGGTCAAGGAAGGTGTTGTGCACTGTCTTACCCTCGTCCATGGCTTTGGTGACTGTTTCAAAGAAATCAACTAAGTTTAACAGGCATGATCTCCCTTTGGTAAAACCAAACTTTGTGGGGTCAAGTGTTTGGAGGTTGCTAATGTCCTTGTTTATAAGGTCCATGATAATGCAGATCAGGCTAGTTAGGCTGATAGGCCTATAATTGCCTGGGTTAGTGGATGCTCCACCTTTGTATAGAGGTATGACAGTGGCTGTCCTCCATTCAGCTGAGATGAAACCAGTGCTCAGGCTTTGGTTGAATAGGGTGCCTAATGGAGCTGAGAGCTCATGCCTGATTTCATGTAGGATACACCCAGGGATGTTATCTGGTCCCATGGAGACTATATTTTTTGCCTTTGCGAGGACATTAAAGACCTACTCCCTGGTGATGAGGGGAGGGGAACAGGTGCTGGGGATGTCCTGGTTTACTGATGGGGGAGACAGGGTGGTGAAGTTTTCACTGAACCTGTCTGTTAGCAGGTTGTCTATATCTATGGTGTTATTGACCACCAGTTCAGAGCAGATTTGGGTGTTACCTTTGAGACTGAGGACAAATGTGAAGAAGGCTGACCTTATTTGCTTGTTCAGACAAAGAAGAGATTGCTTCCAATTTGGCACCTGCTCCTTCTTGGTCCTGGACAGCAATTTTTCCTTTAATTATAAAGTTTTATTGCTGCTGTCCACCAGACAGGTTTACTCTTCCTTGAGGAAGATGATTTGGTCCTGTCAGGTATTGCTGAGTCCATGCAGCTATGTAGGTGCTCATATAGTTTAGTCCCAACTGAAGGGACAGTGGCTGTGAAGCGCCTTATACTTGCTCTGAGGAGATTGCAGTCAGCTTTGGAAAAGTTTTTTTTGTTTGACCCTGACAGGGGGAGGGGTCAGGGGAGATGGTGACTTCAAATGTGATTGCTTTATGGTCAGATCTTACCAAGGAGGATGACACTATAGAGGTGCTGCAGTGGCTACTCATGTTGGTTAGGACCAGGTCCGGAATATTTTCACCTCTTACAGGCGTGTCGACCAGCTGATCCAATGCATTGGCACTGATGAAGTTTAGGAATCTCTGGGCATTCATGTTTGGGCTAGAACAGATATTCCACTCTATGGTTGGGTAGTTAAAGTCACCCAGGATCAGGGTAGAGGGTTGAATCTTAATGGATTCAAGTAAGTCCAGATAGGTGGAGTGGGTGTCCTGAGTCATGGCTGGGGGTTTGTAGCTAGCTATGATACGAATAGGTGTTTTGTCAACAATTAACTGCATTTGGAGTGCCTCCTGTGCATCATACCATTTGACCAGCCTGGAGGTGTGTATGTCTTTCATAAATATTGAAACTCCAGCTCCTTTGGCTTTGTAGCCCTCTGTTTGGGATCTGAAAGTATGGTAGGATGAGTAACCTGGTAAGGCTGGGGTGCTCTCCACAGCTTTGAACCAGGTTTCAGTGACTACACAAATGTCAGCATCCTCCAGGGCAAGGAATGCCTGCAATGAGTGCAGTTTCATGCTAAGATTCCTAGCATTTAGCAGCATGACCTTTAAATTTTATTTAGAAGAATTTTTTATGTTGGTAGTTTTGTACTCATGACTTTGCCTAAAAAGGCACTATGGGGGAGGCAACAGCCTTTGCCAGAAGCCTGAAGCCCAGGGGAGAACGATGAAGGCCATCTCTGGCAATGCATCATGGTCTGTCAATCATGTCCTCTAAGGGTGTCAGGTACTGGATCCCCTTGGAATGACACCAGAAACTAAGCTAATTGTTAAAGTCAATCATTTTCTGTTTGTATCGAGACATCATTCTGGGTGATGGTGGGATGCTGCTTAAGGCTAGGGACATATGTGCTTAAGACACATATTCATCAAGCTCAAGCATGTCTCTCTTCGTATAGTCCAGAGAGGTACATCTCAAGTTATTCACACCAACATGGACTATGACAGAGACGTAACAGTACCTGTTGTTCAGAGACTTGAGTGTGTGCATGATATGGTGGATTCTAGCACCTGACAAGCAACTTACTGTGATTTTCTCCTTGTCTAGTCTGGTGAGGGGCACATCTGTTTGTCTCAGAATAGAGTTTCCTATGACTAGTATGTTGGGTTTGTGGCTGGGCCTTAGAGGCTGTAAGACACAGATGTGTGTGCTATGTGTGATGCTTGGTGCTGTGGGTTGTGATGTGCATGTGTGTTTTTGCCTCAGAGGTCTCTTTTGTTTAGGTATGCTTTTGTTGAGAACCCCCGCATGTGTAGGAGTGTGTTGTACAGGTGTGGGTGGTGTTAGAGGTGTGGTGTTCACAGTCTTTGTGCAGACAACCTTCTCAGTGCTAGATGTACTGGCTTGTGACTGAGACAGCAAGGATTCTAGTTTCTTAATGTGATTGCATCTCTCACATATTGCGTTCCTAGGTGGTAGCAGTAGAGGGTTGTCTGTGTATATAAGGCAGTTGCTACACTGTCTCAGAATGCCCATATCAACCAGACTAGCAGGAAAAACCATAGGAAATTGTCCATCCATGGTTATCAGAATCTGTGGAAGAGAGGTCGGGGATAGTAGACTGTGTAATATCTGAGGAGAGTAGGGCTGGACAAAACCAGTACAGTAGCTGCAGACAAGGGCCTCACTTACACAGGAGTGCTGGTAAGGGAAAAATGCAACTGAGATGCCTCGTAAAGGGTTAAAACAGTGCAGCAGTGATGCACGATGGACAAACAAGCACAACCCTACAAATGCTGGGTTTAAATACCACAAAAATGGAAGTAAAATAGAAACACTGGAACTGGCCAGTTAACCTTTGTCCCTCTTCTCTTAGCTCAAGACCCTATACCAGACCAGTTCCAACCAGTTCACTTACTCCCACTAAGTGCAGGGAGGCCCTGGACAACACAAGATGGCATAGCAGGAAACACTGGAATCACACAAACAGATCTGGGTACAGCAAAACCTGTAACCAGACTATACTAAAGACATTTAATCTCAGTTTAGGTCAATTTAACACAGGGGAACAGATACACACTTAAATATAACAGTAGTAAACAATAGCAAACTGAGTTAAACAAATTAACCAATGAACTCCACACTCCTGGAACTGCAGGAGAACCCTCTCCAAAAAAAGATGACTTGGATTAGTGCTCAAGTTACAGAAAGAGAGCTTTATCAGCAGGACTGTATCTAGTCTATGCTACAGCAAACAAGGTCCACCAATTTCAGAAAGAAACAGATCAAATAAGCAGGCACAATAAGCTTTCAAACAGCAATTCCCAATCCAGAAGGGCAGAATCTACTCTCTCCTCCCACAAGAGTGTAGACAACAAACCTTCTTAATGTAAAATAACTGGACTGAATCTGAAGTGCTTAAACCCGAACTAAGACACTTTTAGAATAACAGACACTAAGCCTTCAACCAGCAATTCCAACTTAGAAGGATATAAGTTACCTCTCCTGCCACAAGAGTGTAGACCACAAACCTTCCCAATGTAAAACAACTGGTCTGAAGCCAAAGTGCTTAAACCAAAAGCCTTAGAATAAGTTACAATTTAATCAGGCTACTAACATGCAGTAATAAATGCAGCAGAATAAATGCAAATGAGTACTTTTAAGAACAAGCAGCAAAAGCAAAATAAAATAATAAAGTAGGAAGAAACACAAATACAGTAAAAGCAGATTAATAAAATGCATTTTTTAGGTTAATGGAAAGGGATGAAACAAGATAATTCAAGCTTGAAAAACTAAAGGGGTGGGTCTTCCCAAATTATCTCTCCCTACTCAGTAGAATCAGCTGATGACATGGAACTGAGAGTTGTTTCCAAAATAAGATTTATAGTAGGAGTGGGCAACT
Organism: Protopterus annectens; assembly: GCF_019279795.1. Lineage (NCBI taxonomy): Eukaryota > Metazoa > Chordata > Ceratodontiformes > Protopteridae > Protopterus > Protopterus annectens. The sequence continues at coordinate 518,819,648 of NC_056748.1, read as the reverse complement.
CAAAGACACCAAATTTAGAAGTGATCAAACATTAAATAAAGAGCTTTAAATCAAAAATAAATGCAGTCAGAAATGAGTGCTATCCAGACCAATGCAAACCACACAAACACTTCAGCTAAATACAGATATATTTAAATTAGAATCAAAGCTGTTTCTCAGCTACCCCCAATAATTAACTGATGCTATTCACATGCAAAGGATTTCTTTGGTAACTTTTTTAACTGACCCTAGCCAAGAACTCTTAAAACTCCAACAGAACAGAAAACTTAAAACAAAACAAAAAGTACAGTTGTGTACTCTTACCATAAATGTAGATGTTCGAGTATGTTCACTGTTAGTCATTACTGTAGGGTTCTTCCTGCTGGCAGCAGCCCTCGATCGGCCAGAGTCCCAAAGTCGGGTCCGACATCGGCTGAAGTCGCTCCTGCCCTGATGTCAGTGCGCCAGGGGTATAAAGACCTCAGCCGATGCCATTTTCCTCAGTTTTTCTTGCCCCGGATGTCAGGTGCCCAAAAATAAAGACCAAAAGCTTAATCAAAAAGAATAAGCAAACATAAACCAGAACATTCCTAAATATCACCAGCAAAAATACCTCGGAGAAAAAAAGAAAGGTCAAGGAGACACAGACAGCACTCAAAGAACAACAAAAGAGGGGACAGGAGGGAGGGTAACCCAGACTGTAACAGTGAACATACTCGAACATCTACATTTATGGTAAGAGTACACAGCTGTACTATGTTCTTCGTGGTTCACTGTTACAGTCATTACTGTAGGGTTGAATCCCAAAGCTAAGAAAGGGTGGATGGAGAAGGAACAGAAGGGGCGGCCACAAAACCCTGCAGGACTAGAGAGGCAAAGCCTGCCCTAGATTTAGAATAGAGAGGGAGATTGTAGTGCTTAGAAAAAGTATGCACAGAACTCCAAGTTGCAGCTTCTAAGATCTCCTTGGTAGGAACTCCACTGAGAAAAGCTGCCGAAGTGGCAGTAGCACTGGTAGAATGTGTTCTGACATTAACAGGAACAGGTTTACCATGATGAGAGTAACAGAACTTGATGCAGTGGGCAATTCACTTAGAAATAGTCTGCTTAGTGATTGCTCTCCCCTGTGAGGTAGCAGCATAAGCCACAAACAATTGGTCCAATTTCCTGAAAATCTTGGTCCTGTCCAGGTAAAAACGAAGCTGCCTGTGTATATCTAAAGAATGCTAAATACTTTCCTCTTCACTCTGAGGATTAGGATAAAAGGTAGGCAAATGAATAGTCTGATTCAAGGCTACTTTTGAAACCACCTTAGGCATAAAGGTGGGATTAGTCCTCGGGGACACCCTGTCCTGATGAAAAATAATAAAGGGTTCCACAGCCATGAGAGCTTGCAATTCTGAAACTCTTCTGGCAGAGGTAATGGCTAAAGGAAAAGCAGTTTTCCATGATAAAAACTTTAAATCTGTGGAAGCTGCAGGTTCAAAAGGAGACAAAGTTAACTTTTCCAAAACAAAGTTGAAATCCCAAGTGGGAACTGGTGCTCTTAAAGGAGGCCTTATATTCTTCGCCCCTCTCATATATTGCTTAAGTAGCAGATGAGAAAAGATTGGGGGATCCATATTGTAATGTGCAGAAATAGCAGAAGCATGAATTTTGATAGATGAAAAAGATAGGCCCTTATGTAACATCTCTGTTAGGTGTTGTAAAATCAGAGGAATGTTTGGAACTGCAGAATCAAAACCCTGGGCCTGAGTCCAGGAGCAAAATCTTTTCCATTTACCTGCATAAGATTTCCTGGTGCTGGGCCGTCTAGCTTCAAGAATTACATCCAGTACCTGTTTGGTAAGGGCAGAACTGTTTAAAGACCCTGGATCCACCAGGCTGCTAGATTCAAAGTTTTGACATGGCTGTGCAGGATCTGGCCGTCTCGTTGAGACAGTAGATGTGGAAGTTGTGGCAAAATCCAGGGTGGACCCTGAGTCAGGTTCATCAGTATGGAATACCAGAATTGCCGAAGCCAGTTGGGAGCCAGTATAATCATTTGCGGTCTGTCCTGTTTGATTTTCAGAAGTATCCAAGGTAGAAGAGGCAAAGGAGGAAAAGCATATACTGAGAGGTGCTTCCAACTGAATGAAAGGGCATCCACTTTCCATGCTAGCTTGTGGTAGGTCCTCGTGCAGAACGTTTGAAGTTGATGGTTTTGGGGAGATGCAAAAAGATCTATGTCCAGGCACCTCCACGCCTCCGTTATCATCCTGAATATCCGAACATCCAACATCCATTCGTGTGGATCCAAAAGAGTTCTGCTTAGACTGTCTACCAGAGTGTTGTCCTTTCCTGGCAGGAATTGAGCTAGTAAGTCCACCTTGTTGGCTAGTGCTGTGTTCCACAGAGCCATGGCCAAACTGCACAGGGGGGTAAGAATGAGAGCCTCCCTGCTTGTTTTTGTACCACATCACCGTAGTGTTGTCTGTCTTTATCAATAATTGCCTCGGTAGAATAAGATCTTTGAAGGCTGTCAGGGCATTCTGTACAGCTAGCATCTCCTTCAAATGTATGTGCAGATGCATTTGGTCCTCTGTCCAGGTACCCTGAAGACATTTCCCTTGAATGTGGGCTCCCCATGGATAATCCGAAGCATCCGTTGTTATGACTTGATTGGCTGGAATGGGACAGAAAGGCCTCCCCTTGTTCTGGAGACAGGCCTTGGCCCACCAAAGAAACTCCTGCCAGAGACAAGGCAAAATTGCGATCACTGTTTCCAGACTGTGGCAATGCTGAGACCATACACTCTTGAGGTACCACTGTATCTTCCTCATATGCAGCCTTGCATAAGGTATTAACAGAATGCAGAATGCCATGTAACCCAGAGCCTGCAGAATTTTTCTTGCAGACAGCTGACTCATTAAAGCCAGATTTTTGAAATAAGAAGCCAGTTGCATGTTTTTGTCTGGTGTCAAATAAGCCATCAGGGTTGTAGAGCTCAGAAGCGCACCCAGGAAAGTAATTTGCTGCGTGGGCACCAGGTTTGATTTATTTAGGTTCACCATGAACCGTAGGCACAAGAGAAGATGTTGCACAAATGCTAGATGCTGAAGTAAAGTCTCCTTGTTGTCCACTTGAATGAGACAATCGTCCAGATAAGGGTATATTTGAATTCCCTTCTGTCTGCAAAATGCCATTACTGGTGCCAGGCACTTTGTAAAGACCCTGGGTGCAGTAGATAAGCCAAAGGGCAGCACAGAGAACTGGTAATGCCTCGAGCCCACTTTGAATCTCAGGTACCTTCTGCACTCTTGCCTTATGGGAATATGCAGGTAAGCCTCCTTCAAGTCCAAAGTCACCATCCAAGTGTTCTTGCTCAGCATAGGCAGCAGCTGCTGCAGAGTGAGCATCTTGAATTTTGGAATTTCTAGGAAAGTGTTCAATACGGAAAGGTCCAGGATTGGTCTCCATGCATTTTCCTTCCTGGGAACCAGGAAACATCTTGAATAAAACCCTTGCCCCATTTCTGAATCTGGTACCAAACCTATGGCCCTCATATCCATGAGGGACCGAACTTGCTGTTGTGCCTCTGCCCATTGATGCTATGGCAGATCTGGCCATCCGTTTGATTTTGGTAAGGTATGGAAATGAAACCTGTAACCCCTTGAAACTATGTCCAGAACCCATTTGTCTTGGGTTATGTGGCTCCAATTGTGATAAAAAAGAGAGCTTTTTCCTCCCAAAGGCACATACAGGAGGGGAGCCCCTAGAGCTAGTAAGGGAGAGTCATAATGACTGTTTCCTGTAAGGTTGTGACCTATCTTCTCCTCCCTTGGGAGAGGGGGCACTCCACTGCTTATTTCTGAAAGGGGGCTGTGCCTGACCCCTACCTCTGGAACACCTGTATCTGCCCCTCTGAGGTCTGTCTGAGCTCGGAAAGGACCAAGGTTTAGCTGGCCAATTCCTGCTAAATCTAGGGGGTTGTACCTGTAGAAAATCTTTAACCGTCTGCATAGATTTGGCTTTGTCTTCCATTTTCTTCAATACTTCCTCAGCTTTGGCCCCAAACAAAACATTGTGTTGCAAAGGGACATCTAAAAGCTTAGCTTTAACCTGCTCCGGTAAACTTTGCTCCTTTAACCAAGCATGCCTTCTAATAACTGCGCCAGTTGCTGCAGCCCTGCAAGAAGCCTCCAAAGAATCAAAACCACAGTGCAGGGTATGTTTACCCACCTGCTCAGTAGCATGCAATAAATCCTGTAATTCCTTATTCTCTGCACCACCAGAAACAACAGACATCTTTTGCTTTAACATAGACAAAAGGTATTGCTGATATTTTAACATATGAAATTGACAATTCAAAGCTCTAATAGACAATGTAGCAGAAGTATAAACTTTTTTGCCCCATCTTTCCAAGGCTCTGGACTCTCGGTCAGAGGGAATAGGATTCTTAGCAGAGGCCACTTTAACACCCTTAGGGCCCTGAGAAATAGTTTCTGGATCAGATGAAGGATTCCTAAAAAGATATTTGTGGGAATCTGGAACCCTATAATACCTATCCGGTTTGACAGGAGCAGGAGGAAAAGAATCAGGAGAGAGAGATGCCTCTGTAAAAACATCATCTACAATGTCCAATACAGGGGGAATAGCCAGGGGTCTATGCTGTGGAAGCAGAAGAAAATCCCTAAGCCTTTTCTTAGATTCAGAGCTTTCCTGCCCTTCCCAGTGAAAATGCTCTCTCATGTCATGCAAGGTTTCCCCAAATGAAGAATCCTCAGGAGGAGAGGCCGAAGGAAGGGATTCTTCAGCATCAGAATCCTCATAAGGAGGGAAGGAATAATCCTACTCAGAAGAAGAAGCAGAAGAAATTGAAACTTGATCTGAGGAATCATAATCTGGCTCTAGCCTAGGTCTCTTGTCAGGAGGGGGATGAGAGCCCCTGATCATAGTTAACAGGCCTTCAGCCATACTAAGCATCTGTCCTTGAGGTCTAGGGCCCTGAACAGAAGGTGCCTGTGCATGCTGCTTTGTCTTTGCCGGAGCCTTAGTCTTTGCCTTTGTCCTTGACTGCAAAACTGGAGTCATCTGTACATGAAGCTGTGTAGGCCTAAAAGCTCCCTCAGAAGCCAGTGCCTGCACAGTGGCTCCGGTCCCATCTGAGGGAGCAATATCCGAAGGTCCAATCCCTGAAAAGTCTGAAGGCCCCATCGGCTCCTCACGAGAGTCGGTACAGGCAACCGGTTCAAAAGTGGCAGACGACAGGGGCTGCGAAAGCGCCTCACTGACAACAGCCAAACTGGCAACTGGCTCTGTTTGAATAAAGTCGTCCACTTTGGACCTTGGAGGCCTGTCTTTATCCTTGCACCTCTTATATACTGCAGTAGCCAGATAAGAATATGACGACATATTGTAATTAAATCTTTTTCCAAAATAATGGAAGGCAAAATCGTACCTACGCCTAATAGTGCGTTGATTAAACTTAGCACAGAACCTACAATTAGCTACGTCATGGTCAGGACCTAAGCAATGTATACAGTAAGAGTGAAAATCCTTATGAGGTATTTGCTTCCCACAAGAAATACAGTTATTAACTTTTTCTGACATCGGACTGGAGCAAGAAAAAGGTTTCCCCAATGGGGTACTTAGCTCAAAAAAAGAAGTCTTCAATTCAAAAGCCACCAAAAATAAACAGGAATCGGACGATCTGCACTTGTGAACTGGTTTGCAATGGGCACCGCATGGCAAGAAAGACTGGGGAAATGGCGTTGGCTTAGGTCTTTATTCCCCTGGTGCACTGACATCAGGGCAGGAGCGACTTCAGCCGACGTCGGACCCGACTTTGGGACTCTGGCCAATCGAGGGCTGCTGCCAGCAGGAAGAACCCTACAGTAATGACTGTAACAGTGAACCACGAAGAACATCAAATGTACTACTAGTATAAGATACAAAATAAAAGTGATCAAACCTTAAATAAAGAGCTTCAAATCAACATTAAATGCAGTCAGAGATAAGTGATATCCAGGGCAATGCAAACCACACAAACACTTCAGCTAAAAAAAAAAGGGCTTAAGGGCACTTACAAGCCTAGCCAATATAACCCAATTTTACCCAATATATGTCCCCTAGGGGCAAGAGGATGGCATGGATTTATGCCTTTGCATTGAGAGTCTTACAGATTGAACCTGTCCATAAGGGACATAGGCACTACCCCTGGTGTGAATTTGTGATTCCATATCCATTGATTCAAATTGCATTTGCAATTATTTACTTGACTTTCATTTGCCAGCCAAATCACTAAGTTTACTGAAAATGTAAAATTTCTTTTATACGAAATTAACAAAAAAAACACAAGCCTGAATGGGACTATGTCACAAAGCACAAGGTTACAGAACTGTGTAACTTCTGTTTATTGTGTACATGGTCTGCAAATATAAAGTGATTGGGAAAATCAAAATCACTTTAAATTAAGAACTAGAAAAAAGAACTTCCACAGGAAAATAGATATACAACTGAGTAGTCTGTTCCAACACACTTAGGAAAGCACAGACACTAAAGCTAGCCCTGTCATTCACTTTATTTCTTGTGAACTTCTTCAGAAAAACAAGAAATAAAGTGAATGAAAGCGCTAGCTTTGGTGTCTGTGCTTTCCTAAGTGTGTTGGAACAGACTACTCAGTTGTATATCACTTTAAATTAACTTGTCACAGTTCCCAGAAGATATGCTGTCATTTAAAAGAATGCCAACAAGCTGCTCTTAGAAATACATTTAAATATACCAGTTTTCATTTCATAATTCTAGCTTTTAAGTATTAGTAAGTGAAGATCAAACAATGCATTCTCCTAATGATTTAAAGTTCTATTAAAAAAGAACGTTTACTAAGATCATTGATATAACCTGCACCGTTTACCCATAATGCCTTTGACAAGATACCTTACTTCAGCCACAACTTGCAAAAAATGGAGATGGGAAGCAAAGAAATTTCTGTTCAAGAAAAGATTTAATTAGAAACCAGTATCAAGGCTCTACTCCTTATATAGTCATACTCCCATTATATAACATATTTTTTTGTCTTGTTTGCATGCAGAAGGAATATAACTAGTACAGATTTATAAAATGGGTGAAAGAGAACAGACCACAGATGATTTATTTTAAATGTTTCTCTTTAAAATGGTGAACAGTGTAATATTTGAGTTTCTACAGTGTGTGCACATGACAGAAAAGCAGTCAAGCTTATAAAGGAAATTTAAAGGAGATGGGAACACAAGGTCACTAAGATACTAATTTTCTAAAAAGGGTTTTAAGTGGCATTTTATGAGCTTCCTATTCAAAATGCACTGTATTTCTTCAATACTGGGAAAATGGATACAAATGCCTGTCAGTATTTTTGTGTAACAATGCTTCTTTATTAATTTTAATACTTGTTTCTTTAATTGCCCCCCCCCCCAAAAAAAAAAAAAAAAAAACAATAACAATGTTGTTGAAGCAAAAGACTCAGAGTCAACCCTACTTCTACATAGTCATGCAGCTGTTTTGCAATGCTGCTCATATGGTTTCTTGGTCTTTTTATACAAACCACCATGACATACATACATCTGCAGCCAGAATAGATGTATAGATATTTGTTAGTGCCAAGTTCCCAGATCAATTTTTTTCCCTGAGTAAGAGGAAAGCATGTTTTACTTTCTTTACACTTGTTTTCCAAATAATCCTGAGGAGAGCCAATTAACTGATGAGAAATCACTTACTGTTACACACTTATTTGCTTCCATTGTACCATTGTACCTCATGAGCAATCTGAAGGGCTCAACTATTGATCAGCTGTCAGGCTTTACTAATGTAAGGCACGTCTCAACAGAGAGAGGGAGCTTCCAGAGTTAAAAAATCCCAAACTCTATCTGTCATTATCTGACTGTAATCATTCAGTCATTATGGTAGATCTGTAACAGCATTGGTATTAGTGTGTACATGTGTGTGCTGGCACAAGCGTGCGTGTGTGTGTAAATGTGAAAATATTAAAAGGATGAGGCGATACTGAGATGACAAATGATGTGCACAAACAATGTTAAAACACATACAAAATGATTAGCAGGAAAAGACTGATTCAGTAAAATCTTGTTTCAGATTCTGAGGACTGGAGCTGTAAACTGGCCCTGGAGGTGGAGAAAGCAAAGGCCTTCCTCCACAGGGTGGAGGGGGCAGTTATAGAAGTCAGAGGTGTCTCCTGCAGCAGAAGGAGAAACATTTAAGGTGGCAGCCAAACTAAGGACATCATGCCAAGTTCTCTCTTTTTTTCTTTTCGTAGTGTTTCTGTGTCATATGGAATAAGAAGGTATGCAAATGGTCTGGCTGTTCCAGTGCTCAGTATAAAGCTTGTTTAACAATGATACCAAGAGTCACAATTCCTTTCTGTTCTGAGTCTGTTCTTTCTCCAACATGGTAAACAAAATTACTGGTAATGAATTCTGAGACATTTTGATATGGTATTCTTCTGATGAACTGTCTTACTTAGCAAATTAAGCATAAACTCATGTCACCTAATGAATAGTTGGCTGCCTCACAGATATAACCCAAAAGGTTAGGATAAGGGACTCTACCTCTGCAAAGAGGCCAAGTCACTAATGGAGTCCTTGAAACACAGTGCTGGAGCCTCTCTTTTTTTGCATCTACTTCTCAGAGGTCAAGACCAATGTCAAGGGCCTCAGGCTGACCAAGTTTACAGAAAACTGCAAGCTAGGCATAGCAATAGAATCTCCCAAAGACACATATGTCCTTCAAGAGGCCATAACACTGAAATGAAATGCATAACAACATCCTTTATGAAGACCGCTACCCCAAGAAACTACCACACTGATAATACTTCCCTGAGAGTAGGCCCAGTGGTCAGGGATTTGAGATTTGGGAATGCATGTAGAGACAGTGAAATGACGTTGTAGATGGTAGTAAGGATGTTATTCTGTATTGCACAAATTATAAACAAGGGTATGATATCAAGACCCAAGGATGTCATTGTTCTGTTGTATTTGGCCTTTATCAGATCAATCATTGAGTACAACATCCACTTCTGTAAGTATCGGATCAGGCATATGCAACAACTGGACCATCCACAGTGGTTCATCACAAAAATAATAAATTATATAAACAACATGTATTACACAGACTGCATCAAAGCCCTGTCCCTGTATCCAGTATCCTACAGATTGCTGAGATATGATCTATGCTACAAAGCATCCTCTGGTCCTGCTCTGGTCGAACTGTTGCAAATTAGCAAAATATATAGCATCAGAATTACTCGATCTTGGGAGCTAACCCTTATCTGCACCAGAAATAAGACATGTTGGCGAGACAGGTTATGCGGGTGAGGAACTATAGGGACTATCCCTTCTCTGGAAAAGACTTTGCATTCATGTGAAGCAGAGTTCTTGTCTAATCCAACTCAAGAGTAACTTGAATCCATGGATGGGGAATCAGAGCTTTACCCTTGATCTGGTACCTATCTCTCTAGTAGACAGTGGAATCTTTTTAGTGATTGAGCACCTATGCTCAAGCTGATACACACCCCTTAAAATAACCCCAGGCTATCAAAACTTGTCAGATACATTTCAGAAGCATGGTTAGCTTTACAAATGTCAATTATTAGCTTTTCCTCTGTTTTTAAGGTTGTGTGAACCTGGAGTAAGTATACTTAATTTCCAGGTTTGTGAGGGTGTGTGTGTGTGTGTGTAGGGGGGAGGGTTGAAACCCCACATGTAAAAGTTTTTTTTTTGTTTTTTGTTAATCACAAATGTAGCCTATTGATTAACATTTCTGATTATTTTTTCAGTTATCTTACTAAAAATTAATGGAAATCAATGACTTTGTTTAATGTTTTGTGTTTCAAACAAACTCACCAGCGAGTCATTATAAACTGATATATGTACAAACATACAAACACACACACACACATCTGGCAAGCCTGAGAGCAATTATAGAAGCAAAAATTTCCTTTTACTGCCCCATTAAAACAATGAAAAAATATAAAATAAATCATAAACTTGAATTGTGTATCAATAAATTGTTTGCCTATTTATAGTTTATAGGCATAATGGGAAGCTATATTTTTATATGAGTATCCATCCATCTTCAACCCCTTTTCCCATTTTGCACATGGGGTCAGGGTGTCACTTCAGCAGTGACAATCATCTTAAGCCAAGGTTTACACTGATGGGTGGCTAGTCCTGCCATGGTAGTTCATTCATACCACACACTCGCATACACACTCTTACCTACGGCCAATTTAGAGTGTACAGTCCACCTACATGCATTGTTTAATCAACAGATGTTTATGCTAAACTAAAACATTTAATTCCTTTGGAGGGTTGCAAAGATACTCCAAAGGCTAGAAAGCACTATTTTTTGCAGAGGAAAGCTCCCTTCATCCCCCCAATGTGGAGATAAGCCTCCACTCCACAGATCTCTAAAAATGCCATCTCCTACGTTGCACAAACTCAGAGAAGATAAAAAACAAAAGCAAAATTTACCTTTGTTCCTCCTTCTCAACTATACAATGCAGTCAGTATGTGACCAAGGCAATTCCAATGCACAGAAACATTGGAAACATATAACCTTTTAATGCAGTCAATATGTGACCAAGGCAATTCCAATGCACAGAAACATTGGAAACATATAACCTTTTTTTGCTTGATCTTCAAGACTCACTTTTCTAACAACACAGTTCCCTATATTTTCATGTATATTTGATGTGTCACTACAAAGTAATGATAACATTAATTTTTCCTAATGTTTGGTGAAGTATAATTTTCCTCATTATATTTATAGTTTTTCATTTCTTAAAAAAGGGGAGGTAATGTAATGTTTTTATTTCTCTTTAAGAGAGGGAATTTCAGTGGAATACATTACATGTGATTCATTTGGAATAAACACTTTGTGCCTCTTGTCTTTATTTAAGTAATTCCTGAACTGTTTTTACAGCAGTACATAACTACTTCTTTTAATTCAGTACAGTCTGTCTTTTATCAGTGCCTTGCCTTACCTAATTCTGTCTGCCACATACACAGTTACGGAGAGAGCTGTAGGTACAGTGTTTTTACAGCCAGTCTTCAAAAAGCCCTTCTGTTCACAGCCACACAATATTGCTTGCAGAGAATAAGTGATCATAACATAGCCTGGAGCCTTGTGATCAACAAGCAGAAACATTAAAATTCACTGTGACAGAAACCAGTGAAACAGCTCAGGGCTAAGTTGAAAAAATGGAGTTAAAAAATCTACATAGTTAGAAAAACAAACTTTATACCGAGGTAGGCATGCTTCTGCAAGTGTACTGTTGTCAAACTATTAGATGCACATTTTCAATGCATCTCCCTGACTAAGAAGCTATTCTGTGTGTATCACCCTCCTTTGACCTCAAGACTCTGGGGCTCCATTGCTGGGATTCCATACACTGCCAACTGCTTTCCTTTATTCTGGGGTCATTACACTCCCAACTGCCTTACTTGATCCCTCAGTGGGTGAACGCTGAGTGTTGTACCACTGATTTCTTCACAGTATCGTGCCAGGGATTTATGCCCAGCCCTCTATGTCCCCTCGGGTTACTGATGCTATGCAGTGACATCAGTTGCATGAGGAAGACTTGTGCTTTCAAATGAAACCAGGGAGGCAATTCCCCTGCATCCTTACACCCCCTTTTAATTATATAGTCTAACTCCATGGATGCACACCACTGGAGTAAAGAAATAACACCATACACAGTGAATCAGTATAGGGGCACAAACATTTACAAATCTGAGGGTACAATATGAAAGTAGCCATTGCCAATCCACACAAATCTTTCAATTTATGCTTACCCCGAACTCCTGTCTTCAAAAATTACACCAGAAATACCATTTATAGACTTTTACACCTTTTGAAAAAATGTCCGTTCAGTCAAATGTAACTGTAGTCAAATGTAATTTTGGTCTTTTTTTATGTCAACCGTTTGTACTTCAAGTCAAAGCTACCTTCAGCAAAATAATACACAACCACAAACACACACATACACACACACATATATATATATATATATATATATATATATATATATAGTGACAGATGTCAAAAATCATTTTGTTGATGTTAGCATTTAAAATATGAAGCTTTCACTTGTATGACTGACATATGAATAAATACTGAAATATTAAAAGAAAAAGCAGGTATACCTTATTAACAACCATGGTTCTATGTCATGTTAGAAGTTTTTTTTCTTTTAATTTATGTACTTGTTGTCTACAGAAGAAGACGAAACATTGTATTTAAAAATTATTCTTGTTATTGCAGTACTTTGTAACAAGTGGTGATCAAAATCTAAGGCTTTTGATTTACACAATGTTTGCATCACAATGTGAATTTGTTGGTTTCAAGAACAGCATTAATCATGCATGCTTTGGTTCTGTGCATGGCTTGCTTTGTGTGCTAAAAATACAAAATCATTCCCACCCCATAATGCAAAGCATCTTATGAAGTAAAAGTATTACACCAACGCAGTGCACACAGGCCTTGCTTTAAGCCGGCAGACCCATTTAAAGCAGCAACAGCGTCATAGACATTAGCGGCGGTTCAGCAGTAGGAAAAGAATGTGATTTTATATTTTTCTGTAAATTTACTTCGCTGTAACTACAGCACCAAGGACAGCTCTTGCCTCTCTGGTCTTGCGCAGTGGCACACTGAATTTCATATTTTCCTCTGCTACAGTAAATTAATACATAGACAGATCGATGTGGGATATATTGAAAATATCGGAAGTTGGTTCAAAGGTATGAAACAAAATAGCAAACCTTAAAACCTCAATTAATAACTAACTAACTAAATAAATAAATACATAATAAGTTTTTGTTTGGGGGAGGGCCAAAGCCACACCTTCTTTAGATTGTATATACTAACTCCAAGATCACACAGCATTGGAGAAAGGACAAACTCCCGATCCTCAGAAATATTGGCACCTGGCAAAAAAAAAAGACGGGTTTGGTGTTCTCAACATTGATACACGGACATTTGATATTTTTTCTTTAGCCAAATGAATGGCTCCAACATATTTATATATATATATATATATAGTTTCCCTTCAGAAGGTCGAACGTCTGAAATCTCGAAATGCATATGGCCAAAGCCATATGCTCGAATTTCAGAAGCTCGACCTTCTGAAAGGGAAAGAAAAAAAATCAAGAAAACACAAAACAGTGTTTCTGCAGGGGGGGGCAAGCCTCCCTGCACTCCCACACCCCCCTCTACTTATTTATTCTAACTCCGAGATCGCACTATAGCACAGAAAGGGAAATCTCCCATTTTGCGCTGTATGCCGATACCCATTCAGAAGGTCGAGCATCTGAAATTTCAAGCATATGGTCTTGACCATATGTGTTTTGAGATTTCAGCCATTCGACCTTCTGAAGGGGAACCATATATATATATATATATATATATATATATATATATATAAATATATATATATATATATATATATATATATATATATATATATATATATATACTTTATTTAATTGAAAGCTCATTTCACTGAATTTGAATTCACCCTGATCAAATCGCTGAAAGCTCAAATTACTGAAAACTCATTTCACTGAAGTGAAGTACTGGCACTGTGTAGAGTACTGTAAGGGTGAATTCAAATTCAATGAAATGAGCTTTCAATGAAATAAAATAGACCTATATATATATATATATATATATATATATATATATATATATATATATATATATATATATATATATATATATATATATATAGAGAAAGAGAGATATACTAGCTATTGGATTTAAAAACTGCAAGCCAGTCTTTTGAAAACTCAGTAAGTGCACTCCGTTTTAGCATTTTGAAAATGCAGTTATTTTCTTCCATCTGCTGAGGTGTGGGCACTTTATTATTGTGACAAACCCTTTCAGCAATATGGAAATTCATAGTCCTCATATCCCAAGTAAATATTCTGGAACTCTTTCAATCAGCACTTTAATGTAACAGTATGTTAGCTAATTCTTAATGCAGTCTGTAGTTAAATACTATGTAATTATTGATTCTGCAGTAATATAGCTGTCACTTATCAATGCTCTCTGCATTTGCACAAGTTTCATTTTCATTCAACATACTTCATTTCCATGATCTGTTTATCTCCACCTTCTGAAAACACTCCTTACCTTCACAAACTCCATGACAGCTCAGAATTTACTATTTCACTGAGCAAATCCCATTTTGCAGTCACTGCTTCTATCTGTTTCACCTTCCCACTTGCCAAAACTGAATTGTTTGCTGTGTTAATATGTCTCATTCGTACATCACTCTAATCACATTTACAGACTGAAAATTTCTTAATCTGACTGTTTTGTTAATTTTTCTTTCAGTAGTCATCTGTGCATTTCTTTACTAAGTACCTGTGTGCCCTCCTTGTATATTTGCCCTCCTTGTATATTTGCCCCCTCCTTGTATATTTGTGCCCTCCTTGTATATTTGCGCCCGCCCTCATTTGTTCACAGTAATAAGTAATGTGCTTCATTCCCACTTCTTCGGTCTGATTGGATATGATTAAATCCATACTGCACTGAACTGTAGCATATGTGCCTGCACATCCCCACTAATGCATTCATATCAAAATGGTTTTAGGCATCAGCATCATTTTTAGATAATATATATATATATATATATATATATATATATATATATATATATATATATATATATATATATATATATAATTTTCACACCCAACTCCATCATTATCCAATACACTCCTACCTCATTAACATACAACCACCCTCTGACACTCCCTATCACTCACTAGTCACCTCCCACATTAATAAACCTAACCTGATCCTCTACCAACTAAATACCTTACACACCCTTACATTATCCCTAATTCCACCATGCTATCAAAACCTACATCCTTCTTAACTCAAATGCTACTTCTTCTAACCCTATCCTACATCTACTATCTTACACAGCCCCTTACTTCTCATCATTCACCATCTTTTCATATTATACACTTCCCATACTACACTCATACTCACCCATTCCGATATCCCCCAGTCTATACCCCATCAATAATTATCTACTATTTCCCTACAAACTAATTTCTCCTTATGAGCACTCTACCCCATCCCTAACCAACCAAACCCTTAGAAATCTAATAATACTCAACTCCAATACTAAGCAATTCAAGTACTTCTCCAGCATTTTTCTACACGTAATCACTATCCTTCTATCTGGTGATATACACCCAAACCCTAGCCCCCATACCGACTCCTCTACTTCCAAATCCACCCTGTTCACCTCTCTAAATGCCCAAAGCATAGCTAACAAAATTTGCAACCTCCATGCCTGGCTTCACCACAATAAACCAGATATCTTGTCTATTTCTGAAACTTGGTTAAAACCTCATATAAAAGACTTAAAAATAGTACCACCCAACTATTCCATTATCAGAAAAGACAGAACCCATAAAAAGGGTGGAGGACTAGCTCTGCTTTATTCATCCTCCTTATCAGTTACCCCTACACTAAACCTATCCCCCAATTCACCAACACTGAATTAATTCTGGCCCTACTTCAAGTAAATAGACACAAGCACATATGCATAGCCTCACTATACAGTCCCCCAGGAGACAATATCTCATTACTCGAAGATCTCTTATCTTGGCTTTCCACTAATATTACCAATGAAACTATAATACTGGGTGACATGAACATTAACTGGTTCTCTATTCAGTCCCTCTCAAATTCCTAAATATCAACTTTTAGAATTAATCACAACTTATCAACTTTATAACCAGACCCTCTAAAGATTACTCCAGAGGTAATATCCTAGACTGGATCTTCATCTCTCACCCTCATTATTTCTCTGACAGTGGCATACTTCTTGACTCCCTCAGTGATCACCTCACCACTTTTCCTTGGCACCTTACTTCCCCCCTATATGTATTTCATAACTATATGTCCACTCACTACCAAAAAAAAAATTCAGTCCCACTACCTTTTCTAACTCTCTAAAATTAATAAACTGGAGCCCTTTAAGAACTCTATAACTAGAAAATGCTGTTGCCTACTTCAACTCAACTTTTCTAAACCTCTTAAACAGCTATGCCCCCCTAAAATCCAAAAGAATAAAAAGTAAAAGAGTCCCTTGGCTAACCATAAATACACTAGCTACCATGCGCCTTAGAGATAAAGCCTGGTTACGCCCCAGAAAAATAAGGCTCCCTCCACTCACTATGAGTACAAATCACTTCAGAATAAAGTCAAAAAGCTTATTACAACAGACCAAAAAAACTTTTCATCTCACTACAAAATAGCCATAAAACAAATCCAGAACAATTCTAGAATGGTATCTACACTCTCCTTAACCATGGCAAAAAAGAAAACCATTGTCCAGATCCTGATGCTCTAGACATAGATCTGGCCACCCAATTTAACTCTTTTTCATCAACTCAGTTTCCAAGCTAACCTCCTCTTCTAACAACACTTCACCCCCTACCTCCACATCTCCTCCCCTGGCCTCTCTTTCACCATTACTCTCTAATACCTTCACCTCCCCACCCCCTCCTTTCTCCATAAAACCCATACCCATATCTACCATAGAAAACTTCTCCAAAAACTAAAACCATGCTCCAATGCCCCCGATAACATATCCTCACACTTTCTAACTATAGCCACTGAAGCTATTGCCTTACCCATCAGTATACTAATCAATCGTTCTATCCAAGAAGAACATGTACCCTAACTATGGAAAAAGGCCTTCATCATACCCCTGCATAAAGGGGGTAACAACAATATTACAAATGTGTGCTCTATTGCCATCCTATCCCCCATTTCTAAACTCCTTGAAAATGTATACATCTACAACTTCCCTACCTTACCAACAATCACTTACTTATTCCAACACAGCATGGATTTAGACCCAGCCAAAGTACTACCACTGCCCTTCTTTCCTTCTTAGAAATTAACAAAGCCCATGACTCTGGCTTCACAATATCCACCCTCCTACTTGACCTCTCTAAGGCCTTTGATACAATATCTCACAACCTTCTCCTAGCTAAACTCTCTAATCTAAATCTATCCCTTTCCACCCTATTGGTTTGATAGTTATCTCTCAAATAGACAGCAAGCAGTCAAATGGAAAAAATCCACCTCCTCCTTCCTTGATACCCCCACTAGGGTCCCCCAGGGTTCCATACTGGGTCCCCCTCCTCTTCAATATATTCATAAATGATTTCCATCACTCAATCCCTAATGCAAAACGTATCCAATATGCCAATGATTCAACTATAATCTGTTCTGCCACCTCCATCCCCACACTCATGAAGCTTACATAAGAAGCTTTCTCTACCACTGAACAATGGACGTTAGACAATCATCTAGCACTCAAAGCCTTAAAAAACTAACTAATGTTATTTACCCCTACAAAAACAACCATTATTTACAAAAATTCATTCTCCATCAAAAGCCAAAACAATACATCTCTCGAATTAGTATCTGAGGCTAAATTACTAGGTGTCCTCATTGATGACAAGCTCAAATTCACCTCTCACCTACAAATATAAAAAAACACCAAAAACTTGTCATGCTTTGCCACCACGATCACTACCTTACACCTTCTACTAAGCTCGTTCTCTGTACCACATATCTCATCCTTTCTCTTCTTTATGGTGCTGCACTTCTAACAAACCTACAATCCTCACTTAAGACAGAACTCGCCTCTTGCTATTACAAAATTGCAAAGTTTGCCACAAGCCAAAAGTCTTCTACTCATCACTGTGTAGCCCTTCATAAATTAAATTGGTTAGAGCTTCCCAATTATCTCTCCTGTATTCAACTCATTCATGCCCACAAACCCATTTTCACCCTGTCCCTCTGTCCCTCTCTAACCTCAACTGACAAAATGCACCTCCCTGAAAGACTCTTAAGATCTAACAATCAAAACCTAATAGAAATGCATAAACCTACCCATCCCTCAGGCAAAAATCTCCTATGCTTCGGCCTTGCATGTCAATGGAACTCCCTACCTCCATCCATCCATACCACCGCAAACCTCTCTTCCATTAAAAACTCACCCCACTTACACTTTATATCTCAGTGGGAATGTTCCTGCTCCTACCCCTCTTAATCTCTTCTCCTCTCTTCATCTCGGCCTTCTCCGATTCCATACGTGGTTTTAGCAGGAACCAATCCATGTGTAAACAACCACTCTAGATTTACAATGATGACACTTTTTATCTTAGAAATTGTCTCTGTTAAATGAAATATTTTATCTGTAATTAGTATAACCAAAATTTTGATTGTCATTTTTAGTTTAGAAATTGTATGTTTAAATGCAATCTTTTTACTACTACTTTTGTACTTACTATAACAAAAGCTTTGATTGTAATTTTTGTTTGTAATTATTATTTTGTTTTTGGAGCTTTTCTCCCCAGGACTCCATTGAAAATTGGTTCTTCCAGGCCCGATGGACTATCCTGGTACACCAACTGCAAATAAATAAAATAAATAAATAAATAAATTTGTAGACATTCGAGTAAGCCCATAGAACACAAGCATTCCTTTTCAGAAGCAACCTTGTCACTCAATATGTAAATGGAGGTAGAAGGAATTAAACCCTGTACCCTTGACTACTGGAAGCAGCAAAGCAGCTCTTTATATAGATTTTTATATTTTATCTACACTGTATATGATGACTCCCATTCTCTAAGTGCCGAGGTCATTAACCATTCTATCAGTATTACTCCATGCATTGTCCTAACTCCTGTGTCCTAGAATACTTTGACAGGGAGATGAAATCCATACATTGCAGTTATCACTCAGAATGGGTTAGGAGATTTTTGAACCCCCCCCCCAACAACCCCCTCCAACTGACCAGAATGCCTTCTATGCTGGGTTATATTGTTGTCATGCAACTGCCTCTCATAGCCTAGTATGACGACTATCTCAGGCTTTCCCCAGAGGGTACTCTTTTGATAGACCTCTGCTAACACAATCCACCTGGACATAGGAGCACAAAACATTCACATGGCACGTGCTAATAAATAGAACAGTTTAAACAAAGGCTGTGTTGTTACTTACTGTTCTTTTTTTATTGTTTGTTTTTTTTTTTTTTGCTTCCCAGAAGCTCTTTCTAGTCTGGAAGTTGGTGTATTTGCTGCTTTCCAAACTTGTGGCACTCTCCTCTGAAACCAACATGTTTGTGAGATATAATGGCTCTGAAGGGACTGTGGGTGAAATCACACTTTATATCTGTCCATTGTTTCATTTGGCCTGTTATTTTAACCTGCATTTCAGCCTATAGCTGCATATTTGTGCTATTACAGTGCAGACCACTATGTTTTATGTTACAACTGACTTTTAGGTGTACTGCCAGTTGGAAGCTGGTCTTTCATCTGTATCTACAAACTTATATTGTTACTATATTTAAAGGTGTCTTACAGGTTGTTGACAATAGAAAAGTAATAGAAAAATGCACGCAGTATCTGCCTCTTCATATATATGAAAAATAAAAGTTAAATAGAAGTGGGCTGTCTGTGCTTGCTTAGCCTTATTTTTATACCTTATTTTAAAAGGCATATATAATGCATTTCCTTTCTTCTTTATAGGCACAGGAATTTTCTCCCTTACTGTTGTACACAGAACCATGTTGTAATGAATTCCAGATTTAACAGCCCATATACATACCCTGACATTATATTGTTATATTTCTCAGTCTACAGCTCAGGATTCCTCTAGCAGTCATACTGGACTCAAAGAGAGTAGTTGTGCCTGTTTTGCCCCCTATTTTATAGTTTATAACAAGGGTGGCAAATACTGTGCCAGATTCCAAAAGACTTGCCCTCATTTGCTGTCAGTGCAAAATACCACTTAAAGTGAGAGCAGGCTGAGTGCAGGTGTTTTGGAATCTGGTCCCCAGTGTAAGATGGCTATAGGTAGGCCTTATATCGAGAGCAAGCCTTTCCGAATCAGAGCAGACTTACAGAGAGAACAACTGTTTTGGAATTTGGCCCCCTGACTATTTTTTGTCTTGTAATTCTGTCATTGTGTTAAATATATAGGTTGATTTAGAAAACATTTTAAACATAGATTTTGTCTGGCTACTTGTGAAAGTGCGTCTTCTGCCTGTCACTGGTTCTGTTTCATTTCGTCTGTGGCAGTTCCTGTTACGGGTCGCCACAGCGGGTCATTTGTTTCCATTTCTTCTTGCCTTCTGCATCTTGCTCTGTCACACCAACCACCTGCATGCCCTCTCTCACCACATATTGTTTCTTTTCATTATTTTTCAATCTGTCCCATAACATTTAAATCAAACAAAATGTTCTTTCCTTCTTATATATTTCAACCATTCTAAACAACCGCTATCATATATAACCTAAAACTAAAAAAATGCTTCCTTGGGTAACATATATTCACTTCAAATAACACCATCACCTGATCACCACACTCCTCTCCTGCCATATTTTAGCAATATGCATAGAAAACAAACCAAGCAGACACTTTTCAGTGTGGAGGGTATGAAGTTCATTCCTTGAAATATGTTATGCAACTGGTTCTATAATAAAAACAGAAATTTAAAATACGTACTACAAAATAATAAAATAGTAGGTAATCCACAGTTGAGTTAAAAATGGAATATCCTTTATTGAAACACACAAACAAGTGCTCCTAATTGAGTACAATGAAAAGCATTAAAGACATTCATTATTTATGCATAATCAGGTTATTTGGAGCAAGGGTGTGGTTACAGAGGGTGGTTCTGTTAAGAGCAATAAAAGCATTAAACTAATTCCTTTAACCCAGTTCCCTTCCCCCTTAACACCATAGTATAAACTGAGACTGTGCTACCTGAGAACTGAAACTAAAAACCTAGAGTCAAATTAAAATATAAGAACAGCTATTAAGGCTAACCTACTAATCCAAACGTTTTTAATTAAGAAACCAACTCGCTAACAAAATGACTAATTACCTAACAAAAGATCTACCACTAGACATCTATCAGAATAAATATTATTAACTTACAAACTGAAATACTTTTAACAAAGATCACTTTCGTACTAAATAAATATTTCATCAGGTTTGTGTGTAAAAAAGCATATCATAATATTAATGAACATGTGTATAAATATACAACTGAACACCTAAGTAGGCTGATAACCATAGTTATAATTTCTAAGGTAGAAATACTGTGAAGATGTTGTAAAAAAAAGCTTCCACAAGTAAATTAAATTATGTATGGAGCAGGCAAACTGGTAATTTGTGAAGGAGAGTGGGGGTGAAGCAAGGCTGAAAATCAGAATGTATCAGCAAAACTGGTATAGTTGAGAGGTAGCATACTGAACTTGAGGAGGTCAGGGGGCTATATGAAGGGAAACTGGGCAGCTGTTGGGCAGGTGGGAGCAGTGAGATATACTCAGAAGGTAGCTATCTTTTGGAGGTTTAGGTCAGTACGCATGCTGTGTATATGCGTCTGACAGCAACAAGCTAAAATATATTACTATAGCTGTTTGCTTTTTCACTTTCATTCCAGTCTAATAAGAGAAAGATACACAGTTGTCTAGCTTTTGTGGTCAGTACTGAAGAGATCTCCAGGTTGAAATATATTACTGTGGTCCTTTGTTCTCTCACATTGATCACAGTATAACATCACAAAGGTGCACAGAATACCTTACTGTGGTCATTATTGCATTCATTTTCATCTCAAATTAATGTCAGCAAGGTATACAGTAGGTGGATATCTTTTGAGTGCAGGGGTAAGGATGCATGTTCTGGATATATACATTTAACAGCAACAAGCTGAAATATGCTATTATAGCCATTTGTTCTTTTACAGTGATCCTAATCTATTATCAGAGTGTTACAAACAGTGCTGTTTAAAAAAGTCAGGTATGTATGTGCTTATCATCTCTGAGTGGTGGCTGGGCATGCACAAAGGTATTAGGGGTAAAAGTGATGAAAACAACTTGAGAAATGTGTCCCATTCTCCAGATTTCCTAGTTGCAGCACTGTCTGGACTTATCCTGATCCAAGCCATGCATCACATTTTAGAACACTCAGAAAAGAAAATATCACTACTGGAGTCTTGAATCATTTTCATCTAAAACATGCATCACAGTTTAGACAATCTAAAAAGAAGGTGACACCATGGGATACGTTAACACAAGTAAATGTCAAGGCTTTGGTCTTGATAGCTGCCTAATCTTCAAATTGCATGCACAAGCAGTGATCACCATGTGTCACAAACTAAATGGTTTTGTGTATAGAAGCCACTACAGTCATCGGACCAAAACTTACTTATGGCTGGAAAAGACTGACCAACTTTAGTCAAGGCCTGCTCAACAGACTCACTGAAACATACATTATAAAACCTAGGTGGTTTGAAGCTTCGTCCCCTTCAAAGGAACACAGTTGTTCAGTCCTTAAGCAGCTAGGATGGACTACACTCCATCACAAATATAGTGTACCTTGTTATGGTCCATAGATTACTGCATAGGAATACTTATCCATATCTAATACTGATGCTTACAAATTACTATAGTGTAAGAGTACTCGGGCCAATGGTGTCGGGAAATGTTGATCTTAGTAATTGTATACCTACATAATACAATTCACTACTTTGTAGCACTTAAAGTAACTTCATCTGCTTTAAAAAAGTCACAACTACAGAATTACTTAAATGATAGGTACTGTTTCTGCAAAACAGTGCTCTAAGACTTGCGTATTCACAGAATTATTACTTGCAATAATAGTTTGTAAAGATCTTATTTTTTACCCAGTATTGTACACAATGCCACAGAAGTCAGAAATGTACTGCTGTGAAGGTTTTATGATCGGGTAGATCTTACAGACTAAAAGATGTTTCACAGTACAGCAAACATTGCATCCAGTAATGTCCATTAGAGACATAGGTGTCAAACCAGGGATGCATTTCCTGTTTCCCATCCAATTGTCCAACTTGCACTTGAATTTGATTAGGAAAGAACTCTGTTTCACATGGATGAGGAGTCTCTTCCATAGACAAGTTAGTCTCTGGGATACGTAACTCTCTCTCTAGCAGGCCCAATTTATATCACAGGCAAGGTTTAAGTCTTTAGAATGAGTAATTCTGGTGCTGTTTGTTTTGTGGATATGCAGGAGGTCCATCAGAGTGGGGTCTGGCAATGCCCTGTATGCCAGGGATAGAGTTCCCCTCAAAAGCCTGTAGGAGACAGAACACAGGGATAGGGCCTTGAGGTGGTCTGCATATGACATATTACTTACTTTTAGTTTTACTTTTCTTTTAGTGAGGAACCTCTGTGGATGTTCCAATTGTTGGATATGCCTGGCTAGGTACATACCAAAGGAGGCATTGTACTCAATGATAGGTCTGATGAATGCCAAATACAGTGGAACAATGACTTCCTTGGACTTAGATGTCATACCTCTGTTTATAAGTTGTGCAACATAGAATGATTTCCTTACCACTGTAGACACATGATGATCAAAGGCTAGATTACTATCTACGTGTGTCCCTAAGTCCCTGACTACTGGGACAGCTCTAAGGGGTGTGTTGTCAATATGATAGTTACCAGAGATGGATGACTTCCCAAAGGATACTACTATACATTTCTTGGCATTTAGTTTTAGTCCATGGTTCTGACACCAGCTGTTTGTGTCAGCCTCACCTGGAGAATATTTGTGTCAGTGTGAGATTCAATGATCGCTCCTAATTTGCAATCATCTGCAAATTTAGTCAGCCAGAGACCACTGCCATTGGCCTTCACTTCTGAGAAGTAAATGCCAAAAAGGAGCAGTGCAAGGACTGACCCTTGAGGGACTCCACTTGTGACTGGCCTCTTTGTAGAGATGGAATCCCCAATTCTAACTTCCTGTGTCCTGTCTGTGAGCCAGTTGGCTATCCACCAGGTGACATAAGGGTTTGTACCTAACCTCTTGAGTTTGTCAACAATGCCCGAGTGGGGTATTCTGTCAAATGCCTCGGCCAGGTCAAGGTAGGCAGTGTGAACAATTTTGCCTTCATCCATTGCTTTAGTGACCTTCTCAAAGAAGTCCACCAGGATGAGTAGGCATGATCTGCCCTTGATGAAACCTAACTGGGTTGAGTCAAGTGTCTGGAGGTTTACTATATCTCTATTAATCATCTCCATGATTATTCTTTCTATGGCTTTACATATAAGACTATTGAGACTTATGGGTCTGCAGTTTCTAAGGTCTGTAGATGGCCCACCTTTGTGCATAAGCATGGCTGTTTCCATTCTCCATTCATGAGACATGAAGCCTGTTTGGAAGCTACAATTAAACAGTAATTCCAGAGGTACTGACAGGTCATGTTTCATGCTATTTAGAAGGCATACTGGGATATTATCTGGGCCCATTGATGCAGTGTTCTTGGTCTTAAAGAGAGCATTAAGGACCTGTTCCCTAGTGATAGTAGGGGGAGTTATATTTGATGATATTTCCTGAGAGAAGGTTGAGGGGGAGAGAGGAGTATATTTGGAGCCTAATTTCTCAGCCAGTAGGTTGCTATATCTTCTGCCTCACAATAGGTGGGTCTATTTACAATGAGCTCTGCACACAATTGTGTATTGCCCTTGAGGTTGTGGACATAGCTAAAAAATGATTTGTGGTTGTCCTTGGCCTGGGAGGCCAAAATTACCTTAGATTTGGCTTTGGTAGACTTTATTTGTCCTCTGAGTTGTTTGATTAGTTTGATGAGAGTGCTTTTATCCTGCTAGGTGCTACACCTCCAAATTTTTGCCCTGATTTTCTTCCACCCCTGGTTGGTGTATTGACTATTTGGTCCAGGGCGTTCGTGTTTACAAAATCTGGGAATCTCTGTGCGTCTACGTTTGGTGTCATATAGGATTCCCAATTAATAGTGGGGTAATTAAAGTTACCTATGAATATGGTATTGGGTTGGATGGTTAATGTTTCTAAAAAGTTTAAATATACAGTATGTGTTTCCAGGATCATAGAGGGGGACCTGTAACTTGCAAGGAAGTGGTATTGTATTTTACCTATGGTGATTTGAACATGGAGCAGGTCAAATGCATTGTCCTGTTTGACCAGCCTTGAAGTAAATTTCTTTTTGATGTAAATAGAGACACCTCCACCTTTAGTCCCTGCCTCTGACGTAGCTGGCCTAAATGTGTGGAAACCATTATAACTTTGCACTGCTGGTGTGCTCTCCATGGCTTTAAACCATGTCTCAGTGACCGCACAGACATCAGCATTCTCTAGGGTAAAAAGAGCTTCTAATGAACAAACTCTGAGTTTAATAGTGAAACAGAACAGGCGAGCCTAGATACCAAACTTTTACCTTGGAAACCTCTTGCAAATGCCATTATTTGGCCACCTTGGATTTTCTAGTTATTTCTGTCATTATATAATTTTGAAAGTAATAGTTCAGTAACTAAATACTAGTGATTGAAATCATGTAATATGCCATGGACTCTTTGAGGGACAAGTACATGTTAGGACTCACCCAGATTTATTTTGTTTTTAGCAAAATAGTAAATACTGGAGAAGCAGCTGATCTGGAACAATAGAATGTCCTGCATCTATGCTGTACAGCTGCACAGAAATAAATACATTTGCTCCCATAGTGATATTGTGAAGAAATTTACTGTCTTAGCAAAATGATGCAGGTTTCAGGTTATTTCTTCAGAGTTAGAAATGTTCTATTAAAATGGTTTTACCAAAAGTCTGATCTTTCCAGAGAGTTAATTTTGATTTCTTTGTTATTAATTATTATCATATTTTGATAAAAGTGGTATTATTTATATAATAGGTGACATTAAACTGATAACAGCTATATTTTACAGAGGTTATGCTACTGATAATGTTGAAAGTCAAATGACCTTAAGTCAGGATATATGCAATGTAAAAAACTGAAGTCAAAATAAATGCAAAGTAATGCATTTTGGTCTATTGAAATCTATATTCCTTTTTTTCTGTAGTATATGCATATTCAGTAAGGGTGTGCAATTTTAACATTTTTACAGCCAGTAACATGGCCTTTGATTATTAATGTTTAAAAGCTTTACAACAATTATACAAGATGGTGGTATATTTCCTGGCATTCTTTCTTGACATTTCACACTTGTTACCCGTGTCTCTTCCTTGAGCACTGATTACTTCACTCTTTGATTACAAGATTATGAAGTGATCACTCCATAACACCAAACATCTTTAGTTCTCATTGATAGGATTTAAAAGATTAGATGCATTGTTTTGCTCAATTACAAAGACAGATAAAAACATCTTAATTCTCACTCATCTTCAGGCGATTGATTTTGGATCTTTGGATAGTCTAGAGGGTCATCAAAAACCCATTTTATCTTCTAATCCTCAAGGATAGACATGACTGTGACAGACAATCCATACAACATGATGCTCAGAAGGCAAATGGAAAACTGCATAAATGAAGAGAAGGCACAGTTTTACATGGCAGATTTATTAGTATCTAGGCCTCTTTAGTGAGCATGTTATAGCTTGTAATACTCAGGGCCAGAGTAACAAGGTGGCTGATTAAACTAAAGCTCCAGGCCCATATATCTGAAATAGGCCCTGCAGCAACTACTCTCAGTTTTGTCTCAAATCCTGTTCAGTTGTTATATTAAACAAATATATTTCCTTATAATTGTCACTTCCAGGTCTGCAAGGCCCATAAGCCAGCACTGATAATATTGTGGATTCTTTTAAGGGGGACTTGGATTTGGTAGTAGAAACTAGAAAATTTAAAATCTGGATTTGATAATGGCAGAAAAAGATTAAAATCTAGATGTTCAAATATTATTAACATTGGTCTCATCGTTGTATTACTCTCCTGTAAAAGAAATAAATTCTGAGGATCCTGAGGAGAGCAAGCCAGTAATTAAATACAGTTAGGTTCAACACTTGAAATGAATCATCATTGATGCCTACATATTTTCACACTGGAAGAAAAAGTCAGAAAAAAAGAAAACAAATGCCTATGGTAGAATAAACAAACATATAAATAAAATAGCAATATACAACTTGATACATAGAAGAGAACCAATAACATCAGAAGATGGGTTACAGCCATGACAGTTAACTTAACTTTACATTTTATCCAATGTTTGTGTCTTTCGGCTTTTCCCGGTTAGGGGTCGCCACAGCGGAACTCCGGTCCGCTAATGACTGGCAGTTGATTTTTAAGTACTGGCTTGCCAGGCCTGACGTACAACCTTCAACGAAGGTACACCCATTCACGCATGTCTCCATGCAGAAGACGCTCTAGCTGAGAATCGAACCGGACAGCGTCTTACTGTGAGCCGACAATGCTACCGCAGCACTACCACCGCGGATCTTTACATTTTATCCAATGTAGCTGAAAAATTTAAAAAAATGCTGGGGACTTGTGTCTCATGATATACCATCATATGTGTGAAAGCACATTTACGAATGTGCTTAAACGCAAACTGTTCAGCCGAATTCCGTCACACCAACTTCCCTAAATGTCGTAAAAATAACGAAATTCAACATTCCCAATCACTCCACTGCTGAAACGAGTGCTACCATGTGTCAAAAAGGGGCGAGGTTTTGTAATTTGGCACTTCGGTTTTTGCGATTTTCAAATTTCATGGTTCGCAGTTCATGGCAGCAGTGTCAAATATGTGGCTATTGAACTTATGAAGATATACCGTGTCTCATCATGCTCTCTGTGTGGAGTATTTTCCATATCTACATTACACAGACACTCTGGAAAGTGATACTGTAATTAAACCTAGTCAGTGTAATCTCTAATAACAATGGTGTTAAACATTTGTACAAAAGACAGCAAGTGATGAATCCTAAGTGCAACCACCGTTGACTAGTGCATCAGTGAGAGAAATAACCACATAAGGCAAGGAGCTAGTAAAAATAAAACAACTAATATACATGCAGTTGGGATACTTCTGACCTGCAGGTGAGCAACCAAACTGGGAATATATTCTAAAGGGTTAGCAGTGAGAAAAAAAACAGAAGAGAGGCAGACAGACAGGAAGATGAAGAGACAGAGAGAGAGAGAGAGACAGAGCTATTGCAGGCATGAAGTAATTTTTCTGGCAAGTGAGAAGTTTTTGACACCATGGTGAAAGTCTTGTGTGCATAGGTTCATAGGTTCATACTAGGCTATCTGCCCTAGGGCATTTATAAGCCTAGCCAGAATGTGTTTGGCTTTCACCACCCATTTTAAATTTATTTTGCTATACCCTTTTTCGAGGTTAGTATACTGTGCCTCTGTCTAACAGTGACACAGAAGTGATACCCGGGGTAAACCTACGATCTCCCATCCACTCATCAAGATTCCTCTTGAAGAGAGTCAATGAGGGACTCTGCCTAACCTGGACTGGGATTTTATTCCAGAGTGAAGGGAGCCTCTGGGTTATGAATCTGTCCCTCCAGCATGTCCTATTTATTTCAGTGCTGAGGTTCAAGTCTCTCGAGCGTGGCTCGAGGATTTGGATTTTCTGAGGTGCAGCATGTCCATTAATTCCGGGTTGGACATGGCTTTATACATCAGGCACAGATCGCCTCTGAACAGGCGGTATGCCACTGAGTAGAGCTGGAGTTTCTTTAACCGGGCAGCATATGGCATCTGTTTGAGCCCTTTGATCCTCTTGGTGAGGTACTTTTGGGGTCTTTCCAGTTGCTGCAGGTGTCTGGTAAGGTACATCCCAAAAGGGGCATTGTACTCAATTATGGGCCTGATGAGGGATGAGTAAAGAGTCACGATGACCTCCCCTGATATAGATGTGAATCCCATCATGATTAGGTGGGCTATATAAAATGTTTTTCTGACCACTTTGGCTACGTGGTTGTCAAATGAGAGATTACTATCAACTTGGGTCCCCAGGTCCCTAATTACTTCTTCTGTACTTAATGGATTACCACCTATGTGGTAATTTGTGGGCACTTTGTTTTTGCCAAAGGGGATGACTATACACTTTTTGGCATTTAGCTTGAGGCCATGGCTCTGGCACCAGTTGTCTGTTTCTATGAGGCCCTTTTGGAGGATGCTTGTGTCAGCTGGAGAGTCGATTATGGTGCCCAGTTTGCAGTCATCTGTGAACTTGGTCAGCCACAGTCCTTCCATGTTGGCCTGTCCCTCCGAGAAATATATACTGAACAAGAGAGGTCCCAGGACTGAGCCTTGTGGGACACCACTTGTAACTAGTTTGGAGTCTGACATGGCTCCAGCAATTCTAACCATGTGGGTTCTGTCCTTGAGCCAGTTTTCAATCCATCTAGTGACATAGGGGTTTATATTTAAGCTGGTGAGCTTATCTATAATGCCTGAGTGGGGTATTGTATCGAAGGCTTTAGCGAGGTCCAGGTAGGCTGTGTGGACCACCTTCCCCTCGTCAATCGCATTGGTGACTGTTTCAAAGAAATCAACCAGGTTTAAAAGGCAGGATCTGCCCTTAACAAAGCCGAACTGGGTAGGATCCAGTGTCTGTAGGTCCCCAATATCTTTATTTATGAGGTCCATGATGATCCTTTCCATAGCTTTGCAGACTAAGCTAGTCAGGCTTATGGGGCGATAGTTTCCAGGATCCGTTGAGGCACCACCTTTATGGAGAGGGACCACTGTTGCTGTACACCACTCTTTGGGCACATATCCTGTAGTAAGGCTGAGATTGAACAGTAGTTTTATGTTTGGGTTTAGCTCTTCTTGGAGTTCATGTAGGACACAGCCGGGACACCATCTGGTCCCATTGATGCTGTGTTTTTGCTTGGAGAGGCGGCTCTTACCTGAGCATCTGAGATGTCAGGGGCAGCACTCTGCTGGGATAGATATTTGCCCTTTTGGTGGGAGGAGTTTGCACTGAACCTGTCAGCTAGGATGTTGGCAATGTCTGTGGGTTCAGTGTATTTTTGTCATTTTGGACTAATTCTGAGCATATCTGGGAATTACCACCCAGGTTCCTAACATAACTAAAGAAAGCCTTGTGATTATCCTTAGTGTCCTGTGCAATTTTTTCTCAAAGCTGGCCTTAGACAATCTTATGAGTGCCCGTAGTTTTTTGCTAATACTGATCAGTGATGCCTTCCCTTTTTGGGATTTTGCTCTATCATTTAGTAGCTTCCTCCTTCTATTGTATAGTTTGTTTATGGCTGGGGTCCACCAGACAGGACGTCTGCCTTTGGAGGATTGGGTCTTGGTTTTATTCGGGATCGCATGATCCATGCATTCCTGAAGGTGTTCATAGAATGCGTTTATAAAGGATTCTGCGGTCTGGGCCGTATTTTCCACAGGCCTGGGGGCTTTGAAGGATTCCACCTCAGTTTTGAGGAGTGTGAAATTTGCTTTAGAAAAGTTTTTCCCTGTGGTTTTCTGGGCAGGGGGTGGGGTTGGGATGTGAATATCCAGTGAGATTAGTTTATGGTCTGATCTTACCAGTGAAGGATACACTTCTGGTCTGGAGCATAGAGTCCCCATGTTGGTGATGATCAGGTCCAGTATGTTTTCCCCTCTTGTGGGAGTGGTAACAAGTTGTTCCATAGCATTTGAGTTTATAAATTCAAGGAACCTTTGGGCTAGGGTGTTGGAGCTAGAGTAATGCTCCCAGTCTATGTTTGGGTAGTTGAAGTCGCCTAATATAATGGTGTTTGGAGAGACCTTCATATTTTCCAGTGTTCTCAGGAAGGCTGAGTGGGGTTCCTGGGTTTGGGAGGGTGGTCTGTAGCAGGCTATAAACTGGAAGGCAGTTTTACCCACTAGTGTGTTTGGCTTTCGCCACCCATTTTAAAATAATTTTGCTATGCCCTTTTTCGAGGTTAGTATACTGTGCCTCTGTCTAACAGTGACACAGAAGTGGTACCCGGGGTAAACCTATGATCTCCCATCCACTCATCAAGATTCCTGTTGAAGAGAGTCAATGAGGGATTCTGCCTAACCTGGACTGGGATTTTATTCCAGAGTGAAGGGAGCCTCTGGGTTATGAATCTGTCCCTCCAGCATGTCCTATTTATTTCAGTGCTGAGGTTCAAGTCTCTCGAGCATGTAGCTCGATGGTATTTGGATTTTCTGAGGTGCAGCATGTCCATTAATTCCAGGTTGGACATGGCTTTATACGTCAGGCACAGATTGCCTCTGAGCAGGCGGTATGCCACTGAGTAGAGCTGGAGTTTCTTTAACTGGGCAGCATATGGCATCTGTTTGACCCTTTGATCCTCTTGGTGAGGTACTTTTGGGGTCTATCCAGTTGCTGCAGGTGTCTGGTAAGGTACATTCCAAAAGGGGCATTGTACTCAATTATGGGCCTGATGAGGGATGAGTAAAGAGGCACGATGACCTCCCCTTATCTAGATGTGAATCCCTTCATGATTAGGTGGGCTATATAAAATGTTTTTCTAACCACTTTGGCCACGTGGTTGTCAAATGAGAGATTGCTATCAACTTGGGTCCCCAGGTCCCTAATTACTTCTTCTGTACTTAATGGATTACCACCTATGTGGTAATTTGTGGGCACTTTGTTTTTGCCAAAGGGGATGACTATACACTTTTTGGCATTTAGCTTGAGGCCATGGCTCTGGCACTAGATGTAGAATTGACAAAGTTTTAAACAGTACAACTGAAATAATATATGGTTTGCTGCAGAAAGCATATGAAATTACAATAAATAAGGTCATATAGTGGAAGGTACAGGACTAAGCACAAAGCAGTTACCATCACAAATACGTAGAAACAATGCAAGCCCTGAAAGGTGAAAGTAATTTAAGTGAAACTTCAGACAGTGAATCAAAGCCAGAAGAAGGAAGGGGTTACATAATAAAAACACACAGCCTGGAAGTGTTACAAAGCAGGGGAGAGTGACGACTAAAGGGACTAAATAGAAGGAATCCCTTTCTAAAGCGATACAATTCAGAAAAGTGAATTTAGGAGGTTTGGGAAATGCAAAGCCTGAGTAGAATTCTATACTTTTTGCCAAGCTGAAACAGAGATCCCTAAAATTGGAGAATTCTAAGCAGGAAGTGTGTATTGAAAAGGAGAATTTAGCCACTAAGAAACAATTTACTGCTATAGTGAAAAGGGGAAAATACACAATTTAGTCAGTCCTAAACCCATTAAAGTTGAACTTTTGTCAACAGATACAGTATGTGTGAGAAAGGAAAAAGAAAAACTAATGACAATTTTTGTTTAGCTCTACCAACTGCAGAAGAAGAAATAGATATGGATGAACCTATGTGAGTGCATGCTGGTGAGAGGAAGCTGGACCCTCCACTTCAAAGGCAAACAAATCAGGAGAATTCTGCAAGTGTAATAGTCTTAGAGGTGAGTCACACTAACTTCAGAAAAGCTTAGAGAGAAGGTGATACCTTAGTGAAAGCAAAAGACACTACAGAAATGACAGTGGGGATGATAAAGATCAAGATGAATACCTTCACTTTGAATTAAACAATGATCTCATATAAAGTAAGTATGAATAAAGAATGGTTTGCACATCAGATGTTAGTACCATAGCCTTAAAGAATGTTAGATATGAAACTTCCACGTAGTCATATACTTGGAGGTCATTTTGAATTGATAACAATAAGGTATGAGTATTAGCCAGACTTTATTCACCAGGAATTACAAAAGACATTTAAAGAATATATTCATTATGTCCAGAATGTCAGAAAATAGCTCTATAACCTGGATTCATGCATCCTTTCATTGCAATGCCTGTACAGATGTGTCATGTGAATGCATTGCTATTGAGATTGTTCATTTCTTGTTAAGCTCTACCAGTGGGTATCTGGATATCCTGCTCATGGTAGTCTATGCAAACAGCTTCCAGAAGCAGTTTATTATTTAAGGCTAATGCTATGTCTATTGCCAGAGAACTGCTACTATTATTATGTAGAGTGGGTATTCCTAAAGATAAACTTAACAAACAAGGGACACCCTATATTTATTTTATTTTACATGTGTTGACCAGGAGTGTCTGACTGAGCTAAAGCCCTTTTTCAGCAGAGGCCTGGGGAGAAAAGCTCCAACATATGCCAAAAGAATCTATACATGACAGTAAAGAATATACTAGAAGTTACAAGTTATAAACAGATGTTGACAAAAAACATAGAAAATACAATAAAAAGAGGGATGAGCAACAGAAAAAATATAGTAAGTAAATAATTTGTATGTTAAATATATAAACTAATCTCAGGTTCAGTAAGCACTGTATAGCAATAGTTTGGGGAGTTGCATAAGAAAATAAGCTAATCTATGGTTCAGTAGGCTAAGTATGAGGAAGGATTAGAAGGTTTCATAATAAAACATAAGATGGAAGTTGTTCAAGGCTGCAAGTTGTGCATGCTGATTTTTGTGAGACTAAGTGAAAGAGTAGTGCGGGTAGGTGGAGGTTAGGGAGGATGCATACATTGGCAGATCCAGTGTTTTTTAAGGTAGCATTTCCTGGGCTCGTTCTTCTGGTGCACCAGTGTTGTTTGCTGTTCGTGGTATTTTTGCTGGTTTTGGTGGTGCACCAGTGTTGTTTGCTGTTCGTGGTATTTTCGCTGGTTTTGGTGGTGCACCAGTGTTATTTGCTGTTCGTGGTATTTTCGCTGGTTTGGGGTTTTTCTTTGGTAATAGCAGTTGGGGACTTGGGGACACACATAGACAGTAATCTACCTTTGGTAGTAGTAGTTGGGGACTTGGGGACACACATAGACAGT
The DNA here is from genome assembly GCF_019279795.1 of Protopterus annectens. Lineage (NCBI taxonomy): Eukaryota > Metazoa > Chordata > Ceratodontiformes > Protopteridae > Protopterus > Protopterus annectens. Next base: position 518,786,009 of record NC_056748.1, on the reverse strand, counting down.
GATCTACCTTTGACTATAAAGTGCCTCTGCAGCAGTGAAGAAAACATTCTGCTCTGCTCTCGCTGTTCTCAAACTACACTCCCAAAAATTTGGAACAAACTGCCAACCCCAATTACCTCCAACTCCTCCACAGTAGAATTTAAAAAGCTACTCAAGACACACAACTGAAACATGGCTCTGCTCCTGATCCTCCCCTGGCTAGTACACTTAGAATTACAGTAGCTACCACTTATTGATATTTTATTACTGTCTTATGAATTGCAAATTTAATTTTTGCTGTAACAACAATGTTGATATTTGTTTCTAACATTTAAAATGGCTTTTCCCATAGAAACTGTCAATCAGCATTCAGCCATTATATGGGCATAATGTATAACTCCTCTGAATCCTGTCATACATATGACTACGCCATATATGTAAAGATTTTATCAGAACTAATGTCAAAGCTTTATGTAGATCATTTATTGTAATCATTATTTTCTTCTTAGTAATTTCCCTTCTGTATTTTTACTTCTGTATCTTTTACAACTGTACGCTGTATTTTTTACTATATGTGCATTCTTTGGAGCTTTTCTCCTCGAGCCTCTGCTGAAAAAGGATCTGTGTCCAGTTGGACTTTACTGGTATACAGAAGTAAAATAAAATAATAAATAAATAAATAAACAAAGTTATTGCATCTAGGTCCAAGAAGGCCATTGTTCCACTATACTTAGCATTCATCAGACTAATCATTGAGTAGAACCCCCCCCCCCCTTTAGTATGTACCTAGCCAAATACATCCAATAACTGGAATGTCCACAGAGGTTGCTCACTAAAAGAATACAGGGTATAAGTAACATGTCCTGTGCAGATATCCTCAAAGCTGTATCCCTGTATTCTGCATCCTACAGGCTACTGAGGGGAGATATGTGCCTGGCATACAAGGCATTGTTGGAACCCACCCTGATGGACCTCCTGCATATGTGCAAAATGAACATCACCAGAATTACCAATTCTGAAAACTCAAACCTTGCCTGTGATATAAATATGACATGCTGGACAGACAGATGTGCATTCCAGAGACTACTCCTTCTCTGGAACAGGCTCCCCATCCATGTAAAGCAGAGTTCTTCCCTAAACCACTTCAAGTGTAACTTGGACAATTGGATGGGAAATTCATCCCTGGTTTGGTACCGTGTCTCTAATGGACATAGACAGATTGTAAATGTTTCATCTCCCAGGGCCCCTGCTTGAAATGTTTCATCTCCCAAGCCCCTGCTTACACTTATCGAGGGTATCAGGACTTGTCAGAGATTTGGGATAAATGGCTAGGCTTAAAAAGGCCATTGTGGTTGTTAGCCTAGTACAAACCTATGAACCCAAGAACAATGAAAAAAAAATGCAAAATGATAAAGCTGAGACCACCTTTAGTGAAAGAAAAAACATTGGATGTAAAATAATTGTAAATGCAGTATGGTGTAAGGATGCAAGTATTTTCAATCTGCATATCAAATGTTATAAGATGCTGCAAAAGCAAGGATATGTTTACAGAACACAGTATTTGGGCATGAAAGGGGTTGAATATATTTGGTGCAAAGTTTCAAATGGAACTGAATGCTGTCTGTATTACTCCCACAGAATCTATCTTAGGTAACAGATCATTTGATTTGCAAGAAGGAACTCCACTGCCAGAAGATGGGAGGCAGATGAAGCTTTACTATAGCAAATGAGAAATATATCATTAGTGCTTAGGACATAGTGACGCACAGCTACACTGCCATTATATGGGTTATTTATGGTCTCTGTAACATTGATTTTGTGGCATTTTCAGCTGCATTCTAACCTGACATTTTTTTATTTGCTAAGATGTCAATAACATAGATCCAACCTTCTTTTTACAGCTGAAAAGGTTGCACAGGTTGTACAGCACCTCCATTTAAATTAAAGACCCTGAACTGTGAGCTGAGACAGGGCCCACACAGTATTTTGAGGTACTAAGTGTAGCGCGTGATGTAAATATTGTAAAAATGCTGCTTTTCAAAGTGTTTTGGCTTTAAAGCATTACTACTGCAGTTGAAAATGATACTGTTTCTTTAAACGCACTCAGGTAATGCTATGTATTAGGTACAGGAGAAATTCTGGCATGGTAGGCTAATGGATCATTTTTTGAGAACAATTATGTTATTTATTCTTATATAAAAGGAGGGCTTTCTGAGCTATAGTTGATTTACTTGTGTCTAGAGAGGCAGTCTGATTGCCCCACGTACCGGAAAACTGGATTGTAATTGTAATCTGTCATAGTGCCTCAGTCAAAGTTTGGTATTCATGCCTAAGGAGCAATTCCCTGGAAGGCAGGATGTCTGCAAATGAACTGAGTGGGAAGCTTTAGGGAAAAAAAATGTATAATCATGGTCTTAACTGTGAGTTGGATGGAAAGGAATCAGTTTCATTCAGAGCCTGCAATAACTTTGTCATAGCTGGACCAGGAAGCTTGCTGCACAATTATAGTTTTTAATCAAGCAATAGAAACATTTCTGCATTGACATTTTTCTATTCGTAAAAATATGCACGTTCTTGCAAAATATGCTTGGTTACCTTGAGTAGAGCAACTTGTGAGCTCAACAAGAGCTATACTTTCAGTTTCTTATCAATCTCCCTATGCATATGTGTGTCTGGGCATAGATAGGCAGATAACTGGATGCATACACAGACAGATAGATAGATATGAGTTTGTTATTTATAGTTATTATTCTGCTACATTGACAACAATTTAATCAATGCTGGAAGATCAACTGCACACCTAATTGAAACCAAAATAAAATAAAATGAACTGATTATAAAAGGAAATACTGGTTACTTTCGTGACTGTATATGTAAAAAACAAAATGAATCATAAAAAATATGTTGTACATATGGAGTTGTATTCCTCCATACCCCACATTCCAAAGTATTTAGATGTACTATCTCCAAGGTCACACTACCACAGCAACAAGAAAATACTAACGCCAAGGTCACACTATGACAGCCACAAGTGAATACTAACTCGAAGATCATGCTACCACAGCCACAAGGGAATATTAACTCCAAGGCCACACTACCACAGCAACAAGGGAATACTAACTCCAAGGTCACAGCAACGCAGCCACAAGGCAATACTAACTCCAAGGTCACACTACCGCAGCCACAAGGGAATACTAACTCCAAGATCACACTACCATAACCACAACGGGAATACTAACTCCAAGGTCATGCTAACACTGCCAAAAGGGAATACTAACTCCAAAGACACACTACCACTGCCACAAAAGAATACTAAGTCCACGGTCACACTACCACAGCCACAAAAGGATGCTAACTCCAAGTTCACACTACCACAGCCACAAGAGAATACTAACTTCAAGGTCACACTGCCACAGCCATATGGAAATACTAATTCCAAGGTCACACTACCACAGCCACAAGGGAATACTAACTCCAAGGTCACACTACCACAGTAACAAGGGAATACTAACTCTAAGGTCACAGTGCCACAGCCCCAAGGGAATACTAACTTCAAGGTCACACTACCACAGCCACAAGGGAATACTAACACCAAGGTCAAGAAACCACTGCCACAAGGGAATACTAACTCTAAGGTAACACTACCACTGCCAAAAGGGAATACTAACTTCAAGGTCACACTACCACTGCTACAAGGGAATATTAACTCCAAGTTCATGCTACCACTGCCACAATGGAATGCTAACCCCAAGGTCACATTACCATAGCCACAAGGGAAAACTAACTCCAAGGCAATACAACCAATGCCACAAGGGAATACTAACTCCAAGGTCACGCTACCACTGCCACAAGGGAATACTAACTCCAAGGTCACACTACCACTGCCACAAGGGAATACTAACTCCAAGGGCACACTACTACAGCAACAAGGGAATACTAACTCCAAGGTCACAGTAACACAACCACAAGGCAATGCTAACTCCAAGGTCACAGTAACACAGCCACAAGGCAATACTAACTCCAAGGTCACACTACTACAGCCACAAGGGAATACTACCTCCAAGATCACGCTACCACAGCCACAAGGGAATACTTACTCCAAGGTCATGCTAACACTGCCAAAAGGGAATACTAACTCCAAGGTCACACTACCACAGCCACAAAAGAATACTAACTCCAAGGTCATATTACCACAGCCACAAAGGAATGCTAACTCCAAGGTCACACTACCACAGCCACAAGGGAATACTAACTCCAAGGTCACACTACCACAACCATATGGAACTACTGACTCCAAGATCACACTACCACAGCCACAGGGGAATACTAACTCCAAGATCACACTACCACTGCCACAAGGGAATACTAATTCCAAGATCATGCTAACACAGCCACAAGGGAATACTAACTCCAAGGTCACATTGCCACAGCAACAAGGGAATACTAACTCCAGTGTAAAAGTACCACAGCCATGAGGGAATACTAACTTCATGGTCACGCTACCACAGCCATAAGGGAATACTAACACCAAGGTCAAGATACCACTGCCAAAAGGGAATACTAACTCCAAGTTTATGCTAACACTGCCAAAAGGGAATACTATCTCCAAGGTAACAATACCACAGCCACAAGGGAATACTAACTCCAAGGTCATACTACCACTGCCATAAGGAAATACTAACTCCAAGGTCATGCTACCACAGCCACAAGGGAATATACCACTGCCACATGGGAATATTAACTCCAAGGGCACGCTACCACAGCCACAAGGGAATACTAACACCAAGGTCAAGAAACCACTGCCACAAGGGAATACTAACTCTAAGGTTATGCTAACACTGCCAAAATGGAATACTAACTCCAAGGTAACACTACCACTGCCAAAAGGGAATACTACCTCCAAGGTAACACTACCACTGCCAAAAGGGAATACTAACTTCAAGGTCACACTACCACTGCTACAAGGGAATAGTAACTCCACGGTCATGCTACCACTGCCACAATGGAATGCTAACCCCAAGGTCACATTACCATAGCCACAAGAGAATACTAACTCCAAGGAAGTACAACCACTGCCACAAGGGAATACTAACTCCAAGGTCACGCTACAACAGCCACAAGGGAATACTAACTCCAAGGTCACACTACCACTGCCACAAGGGAATACTAACTCCAAGGGCACACTACTACAGTAACAAGGGAATACTAACTCCAAGGTCACAGTATCACAGCCACAAGGCAATACTAACTCCAAGGTCACAGTAACACAGCCACAAGGCAATACTAACTCCAAGGTCACACTACCACAGCCACAAGGGAATACTAACTCCAAGATCACGCTACCACAGCCACAAGGGAATACTTACTCCAAGGTCATGCTAACACTGCCAAAAGGGAATACTAACTCCAAGGTCACACTACCACAGCCACAAAAGAATACTAACTCCAAGGTTATATTACTAGAGATACAAAGGAATGCTAACTCCAAGGTCACACTACCACAGCCACAAGGGAATACTAACTCCAAGGTCACACTACCACAACCATATGAAAATATTAACTCCAAGGTCACACTACCACAGCCACAAGGGAATACTAACTCCAAGATCACACTACCACTGCCACAAGGGAATACTAATTCCAAGATCATGCTAACACAGCCACAAGGGAATACTAACTCCAAGGTCACATTGCCACAGCAACAAGGGAATACTAACTCCAATGTAACAGTACCACAGTCACGAGGGAATACTAACTTCAAGGTTACACTATCACAGCCATAAGGGAATACTAACACCAAGGTCAAGATACCACAGCCACAAGGGAATACTAACTCCAAGATCACGCTACCACAGCCACAAGGGAATACTTACTCCAAGGAAACACTACCACAGCCACAAGGTAATACTAACTCCAAGGTCATACTACCACTGCCATAAGGAAATACTAACTCCAAGGTCATTCTACCACAGCCACAAGGGAATACTAACTCCAAGGTCACACTACCACTGCCACACGGGAATATTAACTCCAAGGGCACACTACCACAGCCACAAGGGAATACTTACTCAAAGGTCACACTACCACAGCAACAAGGGAATACTAACTCCAAGGTCACACTATCACAGCAACAAGGGAATACTAACTCCAACGTCACACTACCACTGCCATAAGGGAATACTAACACCAAGGTCACACTACCACTGCCACAAGTGAATACTAACTCCGAGGACATGCTAACACTGCCAAAAGGGAATATGAACTCCAAGGTCACACTACCACTGCCAGAAGGGAAAAAAAACCTTACTAAACATGAAGTCACTATTATTCAATTTTATTCTTCCTGCCATATACTGCGGTGGTGGTGCTGGCGCGTGTTGTCACCTCACAGTTTAGCGCTGCCCATTCGATTCTCCAGTTAAAGCTGCCCTGTATGGTGGACATACGCGAATGGGCGTTCCTTGGTTTTGCATTGTGCATTAGGCCCAGCAAATAGCATATAAAACTCTACTGCCCAATCATTAGCTGACCGTTCTTCTGTGGCGACTAACTGGAAAAAAAAAAAGACACACACAATTCTTCCTGCCATCAAAAAGGAGTGCATTTGATAAGTTGTGAAATCAAAATCGATGTTGGCAAGCTATGCATTTGATCCAAAGTATGGTAATCATAGATAAATGAGTGTGTATGTGTGTGTGTGCATGTGTGTGTGTGTGTGTGTGTGTGTGTGTGTGTGTGTGTGTGTGTGTGTGTGTGTGTGTGTGCATGAATTTTAATGGATCCCTTTCTATTGACCATCTGTTTCCTCCCATTTCCCAAGTATGCTTAGTCTTCCAGTTCATATATGTGTGTGCTTGAGTGTGTGTGCGTGGGTGTGTGTGTGTGTGTGTGTGTGTGTGTGTGTGTGTGCACGTATGTGAATTTTGACAAATCCCTCTGTATTGACCATTTGTTTCCTCCCATTTTTCAAGTATGTTTAATCCTCCAGTTTATATATATATATATATATATATATATATATATATATATATATATATGTGTGTGTGTGTGTGTGTGTGTATTATGATATATATATATCTATATATCTATATATATATATATATATATATATATATATATATATATATATATATATATATATATATATATATGTATGGGGATACAGAGTGGGACTTGCCCCCTACAAAAATACTTGCTATTGGTTTGGCCTGCTCTGGTTAATCCTTGTAGCATTTTGACGTTCTGTCTTTCACCATTTTTACGTCAATATTCTGTATATCAGTGTTATGTTTTATGATATTATGCTCATCCAACATATATACATATATATATATATATATATATATATATATATATATATATATATATATGTATATATATATATATATATATATATATATATATATCTACATATATGTATATGTATATATATATATATATATATATATATATATATATATATATATATATATATATATATATATATATATATAGACAGACAGAGAGAGAGCGAGAGAGAGAAAGAGAGAGAGAGAGAATGAGAAAGAGATCAAAGAATGTAGGGAAAATAATAGTGGAAGAGACTGGATGGGTGTTAACATAACTGCAAACTGGTTAAAGCGGAAGCATTTGGCTCTTCACTATACAGATAGAATTATCTGTGTGGGAGGGGCTTGTCATTCTTGTGAGGCTTCATTAATGGTGGGAGTGAGCCCCAGGTATTGAGTCCTGTATTACAGAAGCTATGATCTGTTTGCAGCCTTCTGAAAAACATAACAGAAACATATCAAACATTGTTGGCAATGCTTTCGTAAAACAAATTTGTCTGAGTCATAACTTAATATACTAATATGCCTACAGCATTTATTTAATAAAGATTATTAGTTATGATCCAATCTAAGATCAAAAATCAAGTTATTTTGTTGTTTGAAATGTAGAGTGAGTTGATGTGTAAATATTTATAACCATTAGCGTTCATTTAACCATCAGCTTTATATTCTCATTAAACAATGTACAAGTCCCTAACTATGAGGAGCTCACTGAGACAGTTTTGTCAGCCTTCTCGTTGATAGAGAATAACAATCCCCTGCCTCATTTAGCCTAGTGAAGGTAGCAGTTTGAAGTAAAAGATAGTACTGATTTCTCTTCAAAGATGGCATCTATGCCAGCTTCATCAGTGAGTGACTCTAACAGTGTAGCACTGAATGCTTTGCTGATGTATATAGCCACCTCTCTGCCTGTTTAACCAGACCTGTTATGGCATAAAGCATTAATCCCTCATAGCTTTGTTTGTACCATGCTAGCATGTTAATATCTTTTATTGCTCTTTTCTTTCATTCTCTTAATTGCTTCTACCTCGCATCATGCCTTCAATATGCTGTCTCATCATCTTTCTCATAAACAGAATTATCACTTCTATGTAAACAAATATGCCCATCCCTCTGTAAATGTTAAAACTGTTGTTTTTTTTAGATTTTATTGCCTTTTGAACCTTGTCAGAATAATAACTTTTCACCATCTTCCCCACTTCACACATATAATTTATTCATTTAATTTCTCCTTGCATCAACATTCTGTTTAAGCTCCAGTTTGTTCTATATTTGCTGGCACACTCATTGCTGTTTTGTTCCTTCCCTAACTTGCACTCAATAAGTTAACATCCACAGATATGCTATGGCTGAATGCCCTTGCATATACTTGTCAAACATGAAAAACAGAACTCCAGACCAGGCTGTTTACTACATTTAAGTCCAGTAAGTGACACCCCGACCCCATGTGCAAAAATGAGAAAAGAGGGTGTGGTGGATGGATTCATGGATTTGCAGGGACAAGGACATCATCTTGTAGTTTGACATAAACTCCACACTGTCATCAGCTTACTCAGGAATTTAGAGGTAAGTTCCTACCCACAGCACTGTTCCATGTTGGCTGATGAAGTCTGAGAAATTGAATTTATCAAGGTACCTCATTGATTTTATGAAGCATTCATAAAATAATTTATGACATTATTCAGTAATCTGATTACTCTAAGATGCAAGGTAACTTAACTGTTCTTACAAAATGACAGACTGCTGCTTTGTAGTAAAGCATTGCTAAAATAATTTATTACATTATTCAGTAATCTGATGACTCTAAGACGCAAGGTAACTTAACTGTTCTTACAAAATGACCGACTGCTGCTTTGTAGTAATGCATTCATAAAATTATTTATTACATTATTCAGTAATCTGATTACTCTAAGATGCAAGGTAACTTACTTGTTCTTACGAAATGACAGACTGCTGCTTTGTAGAAAAGCATTCATAAAATAATGTATTACATTATTCAGTAGTCTGATTACTCTAAGACACAAGGTAATTTAACTGTTCTTACAAAATGACAGACTGCTGCTTTGTAGTAAGCATTCATAAAATAATTTATCACATTATTCATTAATTTTACTGCTCTAAGAAACTAAACATGTTCCTGAAATGGCTTCTAACTATTTCAACCCATGAAGGTGTGCAGCCAACTTAATGATACCTGGCAGGTGTTCACATGATAATACAGCTTTAATTACAAGACAGCTCTGAGCCAATGACTGTTCTCATTTTTTATAACAACTATGTTACAACAGTGAAGCTAGCAATTTACTGTAACTGCATGTCCCACAACTGTCTAGATTTTCACATTATATTCAGATTTTTTGCCTCATTTTTTTGATCTGTTTCTCATAAAATGCCTGTTTTTCTGGAAAACTATTGATGACTGATGTCACTAAATGATGACATACATTTGAATTTCAGACTTCATATCCTTCAGAAAAATGCATGCTAATACAAATTCTGTTATTCTAGCAACTTTCTAAATTTATAAGAGCAATATTTAAAATCTATACCTGATTTTGGGTCTTTGTTCTCCCATTATTTTTGGTTTTGTCCTAATTTCTTGCCCTTAGAGCTTGAGACATATGTTGCCATACAGTAAGTATTTCTGACTCAAAGTTATATGCATTCAGAAGTCTTATATAATAAGTTTTGCCAAATACAAGTGTTACATATTTGTATATTTTTCCAATCTTTTAAATGGTTTATGTACTCTTCATTTCTTACAAAAAAGACAACATTTTTCTGTTGTAGACTGCTAACTTTTAAGAAATAAAACAAAACATATTTTACGGGACTATAACAATGCAACAAAGACTAATTTTCTGAAGACAAAAATGGATCAACCAGTTATTATTTGCAAATAGCAAGTCTACATTCATATCACTGAACTCAAAGCAAAAGCAAACTTCTCAATCAAAATTCCTAGACTACCCGCTCACAAGTGGGAGGTATCCTGACACATCTGTCTAGTGTTATAGTCAACTCACATTGAAGTAAGGCATGGTGTTTGTGAACATACCTCAGCTAGAAAGCTGCAAACATGATTTTAGAACAAACTGAAGAAATTCTGTCCTGGTCCAATAACAAAATAGAGTGGAACACTCAGGTGATGTAATAACTTTGGACAAAAAAAAACATTTTTTTCAATTACCCTGGCATTTGGAATAACATACATCCTTTGCCAAAACTCTTAAGTTACTTAGATACATCAGTAGTTTAATACATCAGTAGATTAGTAGCTTCTGATGAAGGTCTCATGTTAGTCTAAAATTGCAATTAACTGTAAAACCTATGTTGGTCCAAAAAAGGTAATACATGATCGCTGTGTTCCAATTTCTTCCACAAACAGTCACATAACCTTCAATGCATATTCTTGTTGTGTGATATTTTTAAAATACACTTTTGTGATCATAATTTTTTTAAAGTGGTAAACACTATTGTCCTGGAGCTTGTTTCCCTGGAGTGCCCTAACGTCCTCCTTAACACTTGCCTTCAAAATGCTCTATCTGCACTCCATATTCTAAACTTCTTGAGTTGCTTAGATTTATCATTATAACACTGGAGAGTGCCTGATTGCACTTCCCTATCAGCAGTTACATTCTCAGGTTAATCCTTTAGGATCTCCCCAACATTCTCAGGCAATCGGAATTTAACCTCTCTAATGTGTTCTGCATCTGACTGAGGCCTCCTTTCAGTGGGCCAAGCCATGTGCACTTCCTGTGACAGGTACCCTGGAGCATCTTCACTAGGTACCCAAACTACCTCAGTTGCCTGCATTAGATAAAGAGGTGCAGTAGTGCATCCTATTATGCTGTGGAGAGTGTAAGGACAGAATGCTTGTGAAAGTAGGGTATAGATGAAAACATGATACACAAGAAATGATCCTTATGATCGTAAGCTTCTTTGTTCTCATTCTTGTTGCTTGTAGTTATGAGCTTATTTTTCAGTTACTACCAAAATCTCTTTACCATATCGGTGGACAAGATCATAGATTATTTGTCAATATCAAGCATTTAACCAACTATCTCAATCCCTGCTTCTCCACTACAATCCAGATAAATGCTTTGGGTAATGTTGTGATGCCAGCCACTATACAATGTACTGATCCACTCTGCCCTCAGACATGAAAAAGTCCAGACATTGTTTAAAATCGTCCAGTTTGGATAGTTGTTCCTCTTGCACATGTAGAGGCAATCTACTCTTCTCCAGGACACAACAATAACATCCAATTTATAATTGTTGATTTTCATCTAAGCTGCTTCATATTCTACAGAGAAACACCCCAGTGCTCACTGGAGATCACAATCACCTGAAGCCAAGAAGGATGCATCACTGACAAACAGCAAAGATGCAATCTATATGTCCACAAGAGAGGACTCTCCAAACATCATCTGCATGTTGATATTCTGTCCATGCAAATCATAAAGAGAGGAAACAAAACACATCCTAGGAGGAGTCCTATACATGTATTTCCTGAATGATATTAAGTCTGAAACTCAAATATCTATCATTATTTAATAACTTCAATCCTCAATGATTTGCCAGAAAACCACACATCTTATGAGGAACAGACCAAAAACTGGATGTAAAAGACTTGATATTCTGCAAAATTCTGAACAGTAGAGAGGCATGGATCTGCTGTATCTAGGGGTCACTTTTTAATCCCTCACACAAGCTCTGGCTTCTTCACAAGCAGTGATGTGACATCCTTTGCCCCAAAAGGTAGTTTTTACTGACAGCCTGGGCCATCATAGTCACTCTGTCATCTCCTTACCAGTGACATTGCTTTGCTTCTGACCCTACACATTACCCCATGGGTGGTGGGCTCATCCAACGTTTCCATTCAGATTTTCAGAGTGAGCTTGAATGGGCTACACAGGTTACCCAGCCACAAGCTCCTCACTATTGATACACTATCCCTGGGTATGCTCCATGTATGATCCAAGTAGCCCTCTTCCATGTGAGATTCTTTTATCCTTTATACAAAGAACCATAAGATAATAAGGATAATTTCTTGTGTATCATGTTTTCATTCATCTATACCCATCTCTGATTCCAGTTACCAAAGGAAATGCTTCCAGGAGCACATAGCTCCACATAACTAAGATTGAGTGAAACAGAAAACTTTCAAAACTTGTAAATTTATTATTTTTGTGATATACTCTTAGGTCATTAATGGTTTACTGACCTGTTAGCACTCTGTTGTTAGTAATTAATATTTCTCTATATAGGGCTGAGTGCCTTTTCTGGACTATGCCTTGCTTATATTTCACTTATGTTGTATATGTGACCTTTGGTTTCACTCACATGGTAAACATGGCCTCTTATTTCACTCATTTGGTACATGTGGCCTTTTCTTTCACTCATTGGGGCATGTGAATTTTGTTTCATACAGGTGCTGCATGTGACCTTTTGTTTCATATATGTACATGGTGCATGCTTCACCATAACACAGCTCTTCAAGATCCTTCATCCTCACTTGCAAATGCTTACATTCAATAAAGCTACTATTTTAATTACCATCCAGGTTTAAAAAAACACACACACACACACACACACACACACACACACATATATATATATATATATATATATATATATATATATATATATATATATATATATATAAAGTTACTATTTTAATTACCATCCATGATTAAAAAAAAACACGCACATATTATATATACATATATACTTTACAGTAAAAGCTGACACAATCAAAACAGATTCGTCTTTACATTACTACCCTTCCTAGCCATCTTTTCAAGTCTGCTTTTAAATCACATCTAAAATCTCACTGGCTCTGTCCTTGCCAAAACCTCAACTAAATCCAGGATTTACCAACACATTTTTCATTTCTTCTTTGATCATAACTCTACTGTCAGATAAAGTGTATTCTAGGTGTTCTTTTACCTAGTATTCCTGTATGCTGCTTGTATATGTATATACTTAAACCTTAACAAATCTTCCATTGTACTAACCATGCCAACACCATTTACCACTGTAAAATGATACTGTCTAGTCTGTATACCATGTTATCTATATGTAACTTTCTGTGGAGCTTTTCTCCCCGGGCTTCCGCTGAAAAAGGCCTTGTGTCCAGTTGGACTTTCCCAGTGAACAAATATAAATAAGTAAATAAACAATAATAAAATGGCATATTGAAGATTGCAACATGAATTAGGCTCTTGTCAAGCAGTTAACATTTTCATTATTTAAAATGGTGTAGTATTCTATGACATCGTGCAAAACCGGAGTGTCGTGTTGCTTCATCTTCAAATACAGCAGCAAATTTAATAAAGTTTTTCAAAAAAAATAAGTAACAGGCACCGTGCTCAAACAGTAATTCCCAAAGATAGTGCTTGAACAAACTTTCAGAGATAACCAGCATGGAAAGACTCTTTCAACCAATGAAAAGAAGACTCCACCTTCAGATCGTCGTGTCTAACAAAATCATATTACGTTGAAACATTCATTCACTAGTTGTCGGCAGTAATGATTTTGATTGTTCAGTTACAACACATAGAAGATACAACAGTTTATTTGACTAAACATGAAAACACTGAGCTATTTTTTCTAAGATTTAAACTGTGAAATGACAAAAGTATCCACTCAGCAACAAACTCATGATTTTCCATATTTCATATCTACTACAGTAAATCTGTTTTATTAGCTTGTCTTTTTCTTGCCTTTTTTCACAAAAAAATATCATTACAGTATCTTAGGATCACAGGAAATGCAAAGCAAATTGTGACACAACTGTCTGCACCTTGTCAGTACCTACCCTCATGGTCTACCCCCTTTTCAAGAAGGGCAAAGCAGGTCAGTCCTAGAGTAAATTTATGGGTAACCATCCAATCGTCCAGGTTCAGTTTGAAGACTATTAGGGAGTCACTTTGTTTAATACTGCAGGGGAAGGTTGTTCCAGAGGTGGGGTAGGCTTTACATAATAAATTTGTCATACACACCATTTTACATAGTTCAGAAATGGGAATGCGACTATGTTATGCCACCAGAGCAGTTATCCCACTGTCTTAATAAAGTAATCTCTTTTTTATTGGATGATTTACTTATACATTTGTTTCTTTTCCATTAACACATTTTATATAAGTGTGGTAAATTCTGAGATACTTTAAAAATTGTTTCTGTAAGCCAGACCATAATTAACAGATGAAGATGGTTAAATATGGCTGACACCAGAAGAATTAAAAAAAAAAATTCTTCCAAATTCGTTAAATTACAAATATGCAAACCTTTGGTCTTTACTGCAGAGGCACACATTTGTGCCTACCAAAAATGGACCTTCACAAAGTATAATTTTATCAGAGGTGCAACAAACCAGGTAGAACCCTTAAAACTGTAAACTAAAAGGTTCGGTTTACATGAAAATACATGATTGGAATTCATTTCTTCTTCTAAAACATGCATTGGGGAAAAAAAGATAGGGAAATCACATTTTTCTTCCTCATGAATAGTCTTAGGCATTTTCACACATATATTATAATATTAGGGTTGTCATGCAAATAGCTTTCATTTCTAAATAGTAACTCGTACAAATGCTTAGCAAGTTCCCTTACTTCCCTTTTCTTTTTGAATGTCTACAGATGCACATAGTATAGTGCAACACTGAATGATGCCATACACACACACACACACACACACACACACACACACACACACACACACACACACACACACACACACACACACATATACGCACACATGCACACAAGCACACACACATGCACACACACACATACATGCACTCATGCACGTGAGCAGTCACACAGAGACACACACGCACACACATGCACACGCACACATACACGCACGCATGCACTCGAGCACACACACATGCACACGCACACAAACACGCACGCATGCACATGAGCACACACACATACACGCATGCATGCACGTGAGCACACACATGCACATGCACACATACATGCACGCATGCACATGAGCACACACACAGAGACACACACACATGCGCATGCACACATACATGCACGCACATGAGCACACACGTACACATGCCTACGCACACATACACACATGCATACACATGAGCACACACACACACATACACACACACACACAAACACAAAATCTTGCAACCGCATAATGTTGTCACTGATGACAGTTTTCCAATATTGTGGTGCTGCCAATACTTGGCAGCTGTGACTAGAGAAATGAATCCACTTGTAGCACAATTGCTTAAGGATCTTAAGTTCATTTCATTGCTTCCCGTGGGAAATTCTTTGTAGGGGATTCCAGCTTGCAAGAACCTCATTATTCTTAAGCTCATAGTCTTCACTTAGACAAAGCTATACACACATCCGTGGACCTGGGCAATGAGAATTCATCATATTTCTGTTACTCTAGCTTGCTGAAAAGCAGTGCTGATGGAGTTTGAAATGCTTTTTAGCTCAGACCTTAGAAATACATAGCTTTTACAGTTTCATACAGAAGGTAACATAGCCTAGTTACCTAGTAACCTAGTTGCTATGAAATGGAAATGCAAAAACAAAATTGCTGCCTTTCTAAACAAGTCCCTTCAAATGATTAATGCCTGGCAACAGTAGTCACTATCAGCGCACTAGCAATGATTATACTTTTTTCTCGATACATTTAATAGAAACATTCATGCTGAGCAGCCTTTACAAGCACCAGTTTTTATTAGCCGGTTGCGACACATGCCAAAGCTCTTGTTTGATAAATGTTGATTTTTCTCTAAACTGTGCAACACACATGCCATGAAAATTCAGTTCTTCACATCAGTCTGATTCATTAATCAAGAAAAGGCTGATCTGTGACTTCTCATGCATTATTCAATGCTAACTACAGATGTTTGAGCATGAAGAAACATCAGTGGCGGGCATGCTCTGTGAACTAATGTTTCTGGCAAAGAATCTAGCCCAAACTGGACTTTCTAAAGCAGGACTGCACCAGAACCACATGCAACACACGCATATGCTGCTGCAATGCAGATGGTTCTGAATACCTTTCAAGTCCAGTCCCTGGTTCTGACTGCATGTCTAGTCTATAATCTTATATCCAAATGTAGTGAAAGTGAGAGTGTAAGAAGCAGTACGCATTTGTTAGCCCTGTATTGTAGCTGTCCAAGTACTGTGTTGGTCAAAGGTGCAGTCTAGGTCCTGTCATATTCTGATTTTGGAATACTTACAGATTTTTTTTCTAATGTTGTGTGATGTGAGTGTCAGTGGGAGATTTTTTTTTTCAAATTTCACAGGAAAAAAAGTGGAGTAAAAGGCAATAAAATGAAACAAATTCCACTTGATAGGGTATAATGCTGTGGACTTGCAGTGGACATGCTTCTACTGATAAAGGTCATGGTGACAGTTCGGGGTCTCCCCAGAAATTATTATGCATTATTATATAAGCCTTTGCTAAAGACCCTCACCCCCACTAAATACATTTCTTTCAAATGAAATTTGCTGTATAGCTAAGAATGGCAGGGACCTGGCCTTTGCAGAGTTAATAGGGAATGGCATAGTGCTGGCATTTGATGTCTGTGCCCCCAGCACTCTCCAACATATTTCCACTGCCAGTCCAACATGTAGCTTCTAGCCTTGCAAACAAGCAGCATGCCTACTGCATAGTTACAAATGCCATAGGAAGGCAGTCCCTACCTTGACCTTGTCCAGTGTAGCTGTTTTGTTGTACCCCATCCAAGACTGGAGCAGGCAAACTGAGCAGTGTTTTGCTCACGAGTAATCCTAAACCAGAAAGTAGCCTCCTTACACTATCATCAGCTTCTCCTGTGTGACGAGTGAGTGGGTCTGAAGCAAGAGTGCACCATGTTTAACTAGAGGAGGGGGAGTGTGCAGCAGGAATGTACCATTAAGGATGCTTACAGCTGATGAGAAGATGAGGGAGTGCTAGCTAGCATTTCCAGGCTGCTTGACTCGCAGGGAAAGTATCTCTCTTCTTTCCCTTATGATTCGGACTCCTCACAGCAAAATAACATTACAATGAAGCACTAAGAATCTGTTATCTGTGACAAAAGATATATTAGCTGTTTAGCAGCAGGCATGTTTTGGTGAATTAATATCCTTTGTTGTTAAATATTCATGTATTTATAATTTTAACATACTGCAATGAAAAATAAAAAAAAAATACCTTCAAAAAGTGTCTGTGGAGGACTTTAATTTAAACTTATTCAATTTAAAACTAAATTCAAATACATTTTGTGAAAACTTGAGAAGCGTTACCTCCATGTCATGGGGAAGAGTGACTTGACAAAACAGCACAATGGGTTGTGACCTGACAAAACAGCACAATGGGTTGTGACTTAACAAAACAACACAATGGGTTGTGACCTGACAAAACAGCACAATGGGTTGTGACTTAACAAAACAACACAATGGGTTGTGACTTAACAAAACAACACAATGGGTTGTGACTTAACAAAACAACACATTGGGTTGAAACGGTGAACTAGTTTTGCAGAGCTGTGTTTGAGACCCACAAAAGAAGCTGGCACATGTGTAACTAAGTAAAGAAGGTAACCAAAGCAGTTGGAGACTTTACAACAAGAACTTGTGCGAGCGTATCATATCTTGATGACAGAATCAAAATAGCTGTACATAACATTGAGAAATAAAACCTAGACACTGGCAGTCTGTCAAATGAAATTTCTAGTAGTTTTTCTTCTTCAGCTAGTCATACAAAGTTTTACAAAGGTCTGTCTTATAGTGTTGCTTAAGAGG
The DNA here is from genome assembly GCF_019279795.1 of Protopterus annectens. NCBI lineage: Eukaryota > Metazoa > Chordata > Ceratodontiformes > Protopteridae > Protopterus > Protopterus annectens. Next base: position 518,767,927 of record NC_056748.1, on the reverse strand, counting down.
AACAGTTTTCATTCAAAATGTGTATAATAATATAATTTTATCTCAATGGCAAGGCTCATAAATGATGATTTCATGCAGAATAAAAGGGACCGTAAGCTATTCTATTTAATAAATGTTACCTTATGGGAGGAATCATCAAACAGCATGGAAGTTATTTGGCACTTTATACACTGTATTGCTGTCTAAAAGTATTAAAATAAATAGTAGATTGACAGACAAATACATATATTAACATAGCATGGTGGTTTATAAATAGAGTATAATTCAGTAATTTTTCTGTTTTGTGTATGACACTGTATTGCAGCTGTTGCTAACATTTCTTGAAATGTATTGAATTGCATGTCTATCCCTTTAAGGCAGAAATACCTGTCCTTCTGTGAAATCGCCTTCAGGTGCAACTCATTGTTCTCAAATGAGGAATTATTAATTCTAGATCAGAAAGTCAGAGAAGACAGTTTAAGTTTCCAGAGGAGTTTGGAGGAATTCATGAATAGCAGATCGGATACCAGGGTATTGATTTTAAAAGGACTCAGTCAGAGAGAGATCAGTGAGCCATAGCAATGTCTCAGAGAATTTCATATCTGACCTAAGGACACACACTATGCTTTCATTTTGCTTTTACTCAACATCAGAGGTACTGAAACATAATAAGTAGGGACCACAGACTTTTGTTTTGTATAACAGAGAACCTTGAGCTACGTGATTATAGAAAAATATACTTTAATGTTATTTTGCAAGCTACAGCAACTGTCAAAGCCACCACTTATTTTCTGTTGGACAAATATAGGCAAGATTTGTTTTTTATTTTCCTAATAATAACATTTTTTTCATAAAGAATTCAAAGTCTAAGATGCATCATTTTCTACTCCATTCCTCTCTCTATGTGTGTGTGTGTGTGTGTGTGTGTGTGTGTGTGTGTGTGTGTGTATATACATGTGTGTGTGTGTGTGTGTGTGTGTGTGTGTGTGTGTGTGTGTGTGTCCGTGTATGTCAAATACTATAGTTCTATATCCTTGGTTTTACAAGAGGCAGAACAAAAGATTGTGCATTAAGTAATGGCACTGTCTTGTTGCTAGACAGACTGGGTCTCTTAGGTCTTGCAAAGGGTACTGTAAGAAAATTATAACTGTTAAAAAACGGAATTCACTTGATGGAATCTCAGACAGAAAAATCACTCATTGACCATGATGGTTTGGCGGCTAACATCACTGCTTCACTAGTCCAAAGGCCAGTCCGGATTCCCTGTCATGATCAATGCTGAGCTTGCATATTCTCCTTGTGTCGATACTCAGAGTTTTATTTAACATACTCATGTTTCCTCCTAAAACATGTTGGTTGAATGGCTACTTGAAGTTGTAGATATATATTGCATTTACCGTTACCTTTATGAGCAGGATTATGGATAAAAAGGGTACAAGAGATCACTTAATTAGGTAATAAGTAAAAAAAGACTAAATAAATGTATACCTTATGGGCAAGTAGCTGAATGCGGAGAGCAGCAGTAAACAGAAAGTGGGGTCACTAGAGAAATAAGAAACAATGAGGTGCTGATAGGGACAGGCAGCAGTCAAGACCACATCACTATAGATAGTAAAGACGGGCTTGCAGAATATGACTCTGAATAGAGCTAAGAGTAAGTCAAGAAGAAAGACATCAGGGAACAGCAAGAATATTTAAATGTGCATAAAATAAAAAAAAATAGAGCATGGTAACTAAAATGAATAAAGATAAAAATCATCATCAAGAAGACTAAACATTGTTATGAAAGCTTTGAGGTAAAATGGGCATGATAGAAGACAAAATAAAAAGGACTTAACAGAAGCAGAATATATTAACAGGAAGTGGTAAGAATATACAGGAGAATAACATAAAGAGGATGCCAGCATTCCCAATACAGATGACAGTACGTTCTCTGATAAGAACAACATAAGGAGGACATCAGCATCACCAATACATATGACAGTACATTCTCTGATAAGAATGACATAAGGAGGACATCAGCATGGCCAATACATATGACAGTACATTCTCTGATAAGAATGACATAAGGAGGGCATCAGCATCGCCAGTACATATGACAGTATGTTCTCTGATAAGAATGACATAAGGAGGGCATCAGCATCACCAATACATATGACAGTACCTTCTCTGATAAGAACGACATAAGGAGAACATCAGCATCGCCAATACATATGACAGTACGTTCTCTGATAAGAATGACATAAGGAGGGCATCAGCATCGCTAATACATATGACAGTATGTTCTCTGATAAGAATGACATAAGGAGGACATCAGCATCGCCAATACATATGACAGTACGTTCTCTGATGAATAACATAAGGAGGACATCAGCATCGCCAATACATATGACAGTACGTTCTCTGATAAGAATGACATAAGGAGGGCATCAGCATCGCCAGTACAAATGACAGTATGTTCTCTGATAAGAATGACATAAGGAGGGCATCAGCATCACCAATACATATGACAGTACGTTCTCTGATAAGAATGACACAAGGAGGGCATCAGCATCACCAATACATATGACAGTACGTTCCCTGATAAGAAGGACATAAGGAGGACATCAGCATCACCAATACATATGACAGTACGTTCTCTGATAAGAATGACATAAGGAGGGCATCAGCATCGCCAGTACATATGACAGTATGTTCTCTGATAAGAATGACATAAGGAGGGCATCAGCATCACCAATACATATGACAGTACGTTCTCTGATAAGAACGACATAAGGAGAACATCAGCATCGCCAATACATATGACAGTACGTTCTCTGATAAGAATGACATAAGGAGGGCATCAGCATCGCCAATACATATGACAGTATGTTCTCTGATAAGAACGACATAAGGAGGACATCAGCATCGCCAATACATATGACAGTACGTTCTCTGATAAGAATGACATAAGGAGGGCATCAGCATCGCCAGTACATATGACAGTATGTTCTCTGATAAGAATGACATAAGGAGGGCATCAGCATCACCAATACATATGACAGTACGTTCTCTGATAAGAACGACATAAGGAGAACATCAGCATCGCCAATACATATGACAGTACGTTCTCTGATAAGAATGACATAAGGAGGGCATCAGCATCGCCAATACATATGACAGTATGTTCTCTGATAAGAATGACATAAGGAGGACATCAGCATCGCCAATACATATGACAGTACGTTCTCTGATAAGAATGACATAAGGAGGACATCAGCATCGCCAATACATATGACAGTACGTTCTCTGATAAGAAGGACATAAGGAGGACATCAGCATCGCCAATACATATGACAGTATATTCTCTGATAAGAACGACATAAGGAGGACATCAGCATCACCAATACATATGACAGTACGTTCTCTGATAAGAAGGACATAAGGAGGACATCAGCATTGCCAATACATATGATAGTATGCACTCTGATAAGAATGACATAAGGAGGACATCAGCATCAACGATACATATGATAGTATGTTCTCTGATAGGAACGACATAAGGAGGACATTAGCATTAATGATACATATGATAGTATGTTCTCTGATAAGAACGACATAAGGAGGACATTAGCATCAACGATACATATGATAGTATGTTCTCTGATAAGAACGACATAAGGAGGACATTAGCATCAATGATACATATGATAGTATGTTCTCTGATAAGAACGACATAAGGAGGACATTAGCATCAACGATACATATGATAGTATGTTCGCTGATAAGAATGACATAAGGAGGACATTAGCATCGCCAATACATATGACAGTATGTTCTCTGATAAGAACGACATAAGGAGGACAGCATCATCAATATATATGATAGTATGTTCTCTGATATGAATGACATAAGGAGGACATGAGCATCGCCAATACATATGACAGTACGTTCTCTGATAAGAATGACATAAGGAGGACATCAGCATCGCCAATACATATGATAGTATGTTCTCTGATAAGAACGACATAAGGAGGACATCAGCATCGCCAATACATATGACAGTACGTTCTCTGATAAGAACGACATAAGGAGGACATCAGCATCGCCAATACATATGACAGCATGTTCTCTGATAAGAACGACATAAGGAGGACATCAGCATAGCCAGTACATATGACAGTATGTTCTCTGATAAGAACGACATAAGGAGGACAGCATCATCAATATATATGATAGTATGTTCTCTGATATGAACGACATAAGGAGGACATCAGCATCACCAATACATATGAAAGTACGTTCTCTGATAAGAACAACAAAAGGAGGACATCAGCATTGCCAATACATATGACAGTACGTTCTCTGATAAGAATGACATAAGGAGGACATCAGCATCGCCAATACATATGATAGTATGTTCTCTGATAAGAACGACATAAGGAGGACATCAGCATCACCAATACATATGACAGTACGTTCTCTGATAAGAACGACATAAGGAGGACATCAGCATCGCCAATACATATGACAGTATGTTCTCTGATAAGAATGACATAAGGAGGACATCAGCATCGCCAATACATATGATAGTATGTTCTCTGATAAGAACGACATAAGGAGGACATCAGCATCGCCAATACATATGACAGTACATTCTCTGATAAGAATGACATAAGGAGGACATTAGCACCATCGATACATATGACAGTACATTCTCTGATAAGAACGACATAAGGAGGACATCAGCATTGCCAGTACATATGACAGTATGTTCTCTGATAAGAATGACATAAGGAGGACATCAGCATCACCAATACATATGACAGTATGTTCTCTGATAAGAATGACATAAGGAGGACATCAGCATCGCCAATACATATGACAGTACGTTCTCTGATAAGAATGACATAAGGAGGACATCAGCATTGCCAATACATATGACAGTACGTTCTCTGATAAGAATGGCATAAGGAGGACATCAGCATTGCCAATACATATGACAGTACATTCTCTGATAAGAATGACATAAGGAGGACATCAGCACCATCGATACATATGATAGTATGTTCTCTGATAAGAATGACATAAGGAGGACATTAGCACCATCGATACATATGGTAGTATGTTCTCTGATAAGAACGACATAAGGAGGACATTAGCATCATCAATACATATGACAGTATGTTCTCTGATAAAAATGACATAAGGAGGACATTAGCACCATCGATACATATGATAGTATGTTCTCTGATAAGAGCGACATAAAGAGGACATTAGCATCATCGATACATATGATAGCACGTTCTCTGATAAGAACGACATAAGGAGTACATCAGCATCATCAATACATATGATAGTATGTACTCTGATAAAAACAACAATAGAAGGATGCCAGCATCACTGATACGTATGATAGTATGTTCTCTGATCTAGAGTTAAACACCCTGGAGAGTAAAGCTAATACTGCAAGATGTGATGGAATTTGAGTTGAATAGCTTAAAATCCTGCAAAAATTATATTGTTTAAGCATTTTTGGAATATGCCAGCAAATTTGGAAAATGCAACAGTGGCCTTTGGTCTGGAAAATGTAAATTTTTATTCCAGTCCCAAAAATGACAATTTTGAATTGTTCAAATTATCAAGCAACTGCATGTATTTCACATGCTCACAATGTAATGTCCAATATCTTGTTAGACTGATTCCATCTGCATATGAACCAGAAACTGTCTCATCCACAGGCTGTTTCTAAAGGACAGAGATATAAGAGCTAAAATTGCCAACTTCTACTGCACAATGGAAAAAAAAAGGGATTGCCAGTAAATAATTACTTCTCCTCAGTTGACTTTGTGGCTTCTCTAAAGTCTTCACAGTGTGGGCCATAACAAACTGTGGTTAAGTTCTTAAAGAAGCTGAAAACTCAGTCACTTTATTTGCCACCTCAGGCAAGAAGCAAGAGTTAGAACTGCATATGGAATAACTGAATAGTTAAAGGTTGAGGAAAGAGTACATCAGCGCTGCCTATTCAATTTATATGCTGAATGGATTGTACAAAATGCTATGTTAGAGAAATCACATGCTGGAGTCAAAAGTGACAAGATAAATATTACCAATGGTTAATATGCAGATAGATCACTCTGATGACTAAAATTAAGGAAGAGCTGAAGAATCAGTACTCTGGTCTGCTCACTGCTTAACATCAAAAAAGTAAACTTAATGTCTGTCATCTAGTCCTAGCAGTTCTTTGGAAATCGGTTGGGAGGAAGTGAGGAAGAAGAAGCTGTGAGAGCATTTAATTTTCCTGGTCTCAAAGATCTCTGCAGGTGGTGACATCAGCCATGAAATTAAAAAAAAAATGATTTTTAGAAGGAAAGCTATGGCAAATCTGGATACAATTTTAAATTGAAAAGATATCATAATGCCAAAAGATCATCACACCACCACAGAAATGACAAGGCTATTAAATCAATACATCGTAAGTGTCTTGTCAGTACCCACCCACATGATGCATTTCACACTTCTAGAAGGGCAAAGCAGGTCAGGCTTGGAATGAATTTATGGAAACCCATTCACTCATTAAGGTTTGCAGCTCTATTTTTCTTTTAGACATGCATGCAATCAATGAGGGTGGGGTCCTTCATGGCAGAGAATGCAAGCCATAGAGCACTACATAGGAGTTTATAGGAACCTGAGGTACAAGGCTTCTTCTGTCTTGGTAGTTAGCGAACTTTTTCTAAGAGCCTTGGGGGGGGTCTTTCTAGCTGGGTGATTTATCTAGATAGGCACATATGGAAAGGAGCGTTGTATCCCATAATTGGCCTGATCAGAGTTGAGTACAATGGGAGATCACTTCTTTAGACCTGAATGAAATGCCGCTAGAAATCAGTTGTGCCAGATAGAAGGATGTCCTGACTGTACAGGCTACATGGTGGTCAAAGGAGAGAGAACTGTTAACCACGGTACCAAGACCCCTGAGAAATGTATCTGTTTGAAATGCGGTTCCGGCTACGTTGTAAGCATGAGATGACAGTTATTTACCAAAAGTGACAATATTATACTTTTTTGCATTTATGTTTAGCTCCTTTGCAGAGCACCATTAGCTTGTAAAGAAACACAAAGACATGGGAACATGTGATGCAATACCTTTTATTGGGCCAATACAGGTTTTACAATTACTAATATTAAATATATGATTAAATAGAAACTTGTACCTAGAAATAAATTACATCATTTATTTTCAATTGGCTAGAAAAGAAATCTTGTGAAAAAAATGTAGCTCATACTACACCTCAGACACCTGCAGAGTGCGTGTGTGTGTGTCTGTGTGTGTGTGTGTGTGTGTGTGTGTGTGTGTGTGTGTGTGTGTGTGTGTGTGTGTGTGTGTGTGTGTATGTGTGTGAGAGAGAGAGAGAGAGACTAAACATGTAGAGCAGGGTCATGACATGCTATCCAAATCAGAGTTTGGCATGTTACATTATAGTTAGTGTTCATTTGGCAAAGAAGTTAACACTCAGAGAGATGGCTGTGATATTTACTGAGACAATAAGTCTCAAAACAAGTTGTGTAGGGATACTAGTTAAATCCAGTGAAGGAAAACAAGAAGTTATCATTTGTAAGTCTGTCTAAATGTTCATAGACAAATACTAGGCTAGCTGCCCTTGTGGACCATTTTAAGCCAAGCCAATTCACCTTCTGTGAGGGTCAAACAATGCATCTTGTATTTGTGAAATAAACACCTTAACCATTATGCCAACCCTCCTCCCCCCATCAAAGGGTCTATATCAGAACATCGAAGTTTTAAAACTTCAAATGTTCTAATATCGACCTGTTTTGAGCGAATACTAAAAATAGCGAAGCTGCAGAACTACAAATTCTTTCCTATGGAAAGAATTCGGTTGGCCGGTTCTGTGGCTTTGCTATTTTCAGCGGTGTGGTGGAAAGTTACGGGTCAGGTTCAGGTAAGTGTGGGATTATGTGGTCCTTAGGATTAAGGCGTGGGTTAGGTGAGTTAGGGTTAGGGCGCGGGTTAGGTGAGTTAGGGTTAGGACACACACTGGTTAGGTGAATTAGAGTTAGGGGTGGGTTAAGTGAGTTAGGGTTAGGGCGCGGGTTAGGTGAGTGTGCAATAGTAACGGACCTTAGGTTTAGGGTTTGGGTTAAGGTAAGTGGATAGATAGTAGTGGATGTACAGTTTAGTGTAGGGTTAGTTGTAAGATTATAAGTGTATGTGTGTGGATTGAGTTTTTTAGGTGTGCTTGTGTTGTGTGTATGTGTTTCGGGATAGCAAATTTTTTCCCAAGGAAAAAAATTTGCTGTTCTGAATGTTCAATATTATGTGGTTTCATCTTTCGATAGTGTGATATAAATGCCCATCAAATGCATGCAACCTTATAGATATCATAACAGTGGATCTTTCTGATGTTTGCTTGTCACTGTTTATCAATTTTCTTGATAACATGTTTAATAAAGGAAGGTTTTGTTTTGTTATAGGATTTGAAGATTTTTTTCTTTAGTTATAAAGTTTATTTATCCTGATAGAATTCCATGGTGGTTTTTATTTTAATACAGGCAGTTTGATCTATATACTTTTGTAAGTGTGTGTTGAGTTAGTGGTGTAATGGGTAGCATGCTTGTCTTTAGTGCCAAAAGCTGTGGGTTCTAGTCCTACACCAAGTAGATCATTTGCTGACCTTATAGTATAGTATGATAGGGTGCTGTACTTCTGAGTGTGCTGTCCTTCAGATAAGATGTTAAACCATAGCTGCATTTTCTTGAGTTGGTGGTAGCTGAGGTGGATTTAAAAGATCTCATGACCCTTATCAAAAAGAGTAGGGGAAGTTCTCTGAAGCCCTGGCCAAATTTTTCCAGTAGTATAAATACCACCTTCAGCCTCCTGTGAAAAGAAGCTACTAGTCTAGTGCGACTAACCTGGGCCACGAAGAATAAATAAAATTCCCTTTTATAAGCAGCAGTTAGGGCTGCATGAGGACTGAGATATAAGTAAATTTGGAGAGCTAATTTTTGAGCATGGGCATGTTTGCAGTTTTGATGGAATCACTGCAGGGGTGTTTGTGACTTTAAAGAAGAAGGTCAGCAAGTTTCAGATTGGGTGTAACCATGGAGAGAGAATGAGTTGTGTACACATGTGGTTAATGTTAGTGACAATAAGATCTAGGGTGTGCAGTCTCTAGCAGACCGCTTTACTATTTGTTCTAGGGAATAGTCATTTATCTAGTCCAGGAATCGTCAGGCATTACCAGTGTCTGAGGTATAGGTACACCAGTCTATTGATGGACAGTTCAAATCACCCATCGTAAAATAAATTTCTGTTATGGTTAACTCAGGCAGTGCATTTAGGAATTTCTTGTGGTGACCTGGGAACATGGAAGCTGTCCTATAGCAGGTTATAAATTTTTAGTTTTATTTAGAGTTAGTTGGAGTCCAATGACTTCAGTTAACTTCAGTTACTGGGACTCGTGAAATTTGTCTGGAAGTGATATGATTTCTAACAAATAAGGAAACTCTCCTGCACTTTCCTTCAGGCATCAAAGCATGTTAAGTGTTAATCCAGGCAAGAAGGGAGTTCTGTCTGCTGATTTTCCCCTATTTACTATCATGACCACAGTGTTACCTGTACAGAGTTTTAACCCATGTGCCTTCAGTTTTTGCATTCCACTCCCTTATCATTTACTGCAATTCCTTTTCAAAGCCCACTTATAATGATATGCTGAGGTAAAGTCATATGCAAATGTCCACAACACATAATTCACAGAAGCCACATGTCCAAGTAGTCATGGACCAAGAAAACTTGAAAACTATTGCAGAAGCTGAAAGGTCTGGCACCCTCATCAACTCAAAAGAAAAAAAAAAAGAAAAGAAAAAAAACTATATACACACAAAGTGCTTTGGTGATGTATGATATATTTTGTTGTATTTGTTTATTTATTTTTGCCCTTGCATATATGGTGCAATGTGAGCCTTCAAAGCACCCCCTCCCTGTGCACAGTGTGTTGGGGGTGCAATTGGCAGGTGCTGATGTTGAGGGGTGCAGTATCAGCATTCAGAAATTAATGCTGATACTGCACTGAAGCCGGGTTCTGAAGAAAAGCAAGCATTTTACCACAGAAATTTTTTATTTATGTATTCATTTATTTATTTTTGGCTTCTGCAAGAAAGCCTATCAGTTTTCTTGGTCAGTGACTATTTGTAGCCATGGCCATTGTATGTTGCAGGTATTTTGCCCATAACTTTATTACAACATTCTTGCAATGCCACATTGTCTGTATCTATCTGCTTCTGTCCCTTCTCACCTGTTTGCTGATACAGTCCATCACCAGAGTAAAGGAGGAGATTGAACCATGATGCACAATCATTCCATCTGGAAGCCCCTGTGTGAGCCTTAGCATCATATGTTTGCCATTGGCTCCTTATATATAGCCTTCATTAATTCTACCAATGTTTCTAGAACTTGATTTAATTTCAGGACTTCCCAAGTCAACTTTATTTGGACCTTCTCATGTGCTTACACCGTATACTGATGACGTTAAAAGAATATTTGGTGCTGCACTTTAAATCTGTGCTGGTAACAGAAATCTTTAGGAATTAGGGGGTTAGATTTCCAGGCATGAAAAGGAGGAGCAGGTAAACCCTAAAATATGACAGATCTGTCTTATTATTGAGCTGCCAATCAAATTGAAGAGACAAAGCCCTATTTTCTGGCCAGAGCTTGCCATCTTGCTCTACAGAGTGACTCTGGAGAAATAGCTGTCAGATTAGACAGTTCACATTCCCTTCCCCATCTGTATATCCCAACCAGTATCTTCCACCACTGAAAGTTAAACTCCCATACACAAATACTGCTGCTTTGTCATATTGCACAAACTGCATATCTCTTCAGATCCCATCACCTTTAGCTGGATGGATACAGTATGGTCACCTTGAGTTTCTTACCTCTGAGCTTTTGAACTGTAGAAAAAAAAATATTATTTTTTTTCACAATAACTGTTTAAAATAATATTTCTCAAAACATTAGTCTGACGCATGTAGGTGATTTATTTTTCAACACAGGCAATCCATAATGCTTTTTCTTTCCAAAGAAAAGATACAACCTCACAGTTTTGAAGAATTCACTCTTGGGTGCATAAGTAAGTTTGGCATTGTTCAAGCATTAGTTTAATCAATGGATCCAGGCCTAGGAAGGCTTTTAGGAATTGCAGCATGACATTTTGCATGCCCCCTCTTGTAGACCTAGAATATGATTACTGCTTCAACAAGCTCTGTTTTACTAATGTTAAGTATAATCATTCAGCATGTAAAGGAGGAACAAGGTTTAGAGTGCCACTTAACTCAGCTTAAGGGCCAGATCCCAGGTGCTATTTTCCACTTGGCTAGTGCTATTCCTCTAACAGAGTTTTTAATATCCTACACTTTGGGTTGCAGGTATGCCAGGAAGGAGTACATTACAGCAACTAATATCTGAATAGATTCTTCCAGAAGTCCAGTGTCTGATGCTTTATAATGCATCACAGATTTATTGGTTATGTCATTTGACAGTTTGAGTAAAGCAAGTTAAAACTACGGACACTGTAGTGAATTCAGGATGCAGAAGTAAGGGCAATAAACAAATAAAGACTTCAAGAGAGAGGGGTTGCCAGCAGTAGATGAGGTCTTTTGAGCTCCCAAATGAGTATTTTTTTGAATGGGGTGATATTGTCATAGTGGTGGGTGGGTGGATACAGCTGAGTTGCTACTGAGGTAGGGCAATATGTGGTGACAACCCCCATTGCACACTCACCTATGGATGCTACCACTAGTCACCTGGAGGGAATTGTGGTACTAAGTCTTATTATATTCATTTGAGTTTTATTCACATATCAGTGTTCTTTTTTTACTTTGCATTATTGTGCACTGTTGGGCATTTTGTAGGGTTTATAGATGGCCCACCTTTGTGCAGATGGATGATGATTACCGGTCTCCGGTCATGATATATGAAGCTTGTTAGGAGGCTATGGTTAAATATGGATACAAGAGGGAATGATATGTCATGTTTCATGTTATTTAGAAAGCAGCCTGGGATATTGTCAATGCAGTGTTCTTGGCCTTAGAGAGAGCATTGAGAGCCTGTTCCCTAGTGTTAATTGGGAGAGTTTTATTTGATGGTATTACCTGATGAGAGGCAAAGGGGAGAGAGAAAGGGGTGAAGTTAGAGCTAACTTTCTCTGCCAGTAGGTTTATTATATCTTCTGGCTCATTGCAGCTGGCTCCATAAACAATGAGCTCTCCACAGAATTGTGTACTGCCTTTCAGGTTGCTGATATAGCTAAAGAATGAGCTGTGGCTGTTATTGGCCTAGAAGGCCAGATTTACCTCAGATTTGAATTTGCAGAGATATGCTATAAGACATTTTGCCAGATGTTAGCCTAGTAAAGACATTAATAGTTTGAGAAGTATAAGTTACAGTAACTCAGTATTAGCATTTGATTTAGTGTGTCTCAATGATTTGCAATTCACTTCATAGTAATCTATAAAAGACCACCTGACCATCCAAACTACTACCATGTGCATAGTGTGTGTGTGTGTGTGTGTGTGTGTGTGTGTGTGTGTATATATATATATATATATATATATATATATATATATATATATATATATATATATATGCACCATGATGTAAAGCACATATACATTGTCAAAGTACAGTACATCACAAAAATCACAGTAACAACAAAGCAAACAGTAATGCCATTCAGATGATAAATAACCCAGAAAATAACTTATAATACCTTTAATACAATGCCAAAAGCAAGCACACAGCTTTCTAGACACCAAAAACACCCGACAAAGTCTTCAGCCATTGTTGCATATGTAAACCAAAAACCTAACTGCCACTGGCAACATGGCCCCCAAACTAAAAATGCTAACACAAAGCTGCCACAATGCAATCTAAGCATCACATATTTTTACATTAACTTATGGGGTACATCTATAAAGTATTAAAACTGAATACTGAAAATGAGCTCTGTCCCAGTCAGACTTTCCTGGTAAATAAATGTTAAAAAAAAATAATAAATAAATGATAAACTGACTCCTCAGTCACAAAACCAGCACCAAGACAGAAATGTTGCCTGTTATATTATCTATACTATTGCATGTTATGTGACACCAGATCTCAATAAACAGCATACGCAGCAGGTTCTGATACCTCCAAGAGCTGCTGACAAGCTGTGCATTTGATATCATGCATAGCACACACGCATATATACATATCTCTTCTACCATCTTGTCCTGTATCTTGGTAGAAGGTGCAGGCCACTTACATACATTTTCTGCCCAAGACTTTACAATCTCTATGCCTATTACACAGCTCAAATAATGGGTGTCTGACATGCCACCTTACATTTTGTTGGACTGCCCATCAGTCTAACCTTATGTAAAGTTTCCAGTGCAGCCAGGACCTTCTGAAGGTAGGTCATGCAGTCTTCTAAGATGATCACTATCATATCAAGGTAGGCCATAGAGTATTTTAAGCTTGGTTTATGGACTGTTCATTAGCCTACGTCAGGTTGCCACTGCTCCAAGAAGCCCAAATGGCATAACTTTACTGTGTAGAAGGCAACTTGGTGTGCAGTACTTTGTTTTCTTCTTAGCTTCAGTGGCTAATAGGATTTGCCAATTATCCCTTTGTTAAATAGTGGATATAAACTTTGCATTGACTAATCTTTCAGCTAGCTAATCCTCATGAGGCATATGGTAGGAATTAAGCTCAGAAATGCTACTTAGCTTTCTAAAGTCATTACAAACCCTGATAAACCCATCAGGTATAAATCCCTATGTCACAAAATGGGTTGCCAACAGGCTCACTGACAGAACCCACACTGTGAAAGTAGCACACTCCAAATCCGACTTCAGACCAGTGACAAGTGGAGTACCACAGGGTTCAGTCCTGGGTCCTCTCCTGTTTGGTATCTGCTTTTCTGAAGTACAGGCTAACACAGAAGGTCTTTGGCTAATGAAGTTCACAGATGACTGCAAACTAGGAGCAATAATCGAAACTCCTAACAATGTGGACATCCTACAAAAGGGCCTCACTGAGACAAATGCCTGTTGTCAAAGCCATGGCCTCAAGCTCAATGCCAAAAAGTGCATTGTCATCCATTTTGGTAAAAACTCTGTACCCATGAACCACCACATAGGCAGTAGTCTACTTAACACCAAAGGTGTGATAAGAGACCTTGGGGCACAGGTGGACAGTAGTGTCTCCTTTGATAATCACATTGCCACAGTAGCCAGGAAATCCTCCTGCATGGCACACCTCATCACAAACGGTTTCTCATCCAGGAAAAAAGAGGTCATTGTTCCCCTCTACTTATCACTCATTAGACCCATTATAGAGTACAATGCCTCTTTTGGTATGTACCAAACCAGTGGTCTGAGTGCCCAAGATAAAAACTGGTAAACCTGAAGTAAGGCGCACACAGAGCTCAGCAAAATGGACAACTGCTTTAATGAACAAGCACAAAAACAATCCACAGCAAGCTAAATCATGGCAGCACAGCACAGCAAATGAAATTGCAAAGCACAAGCAACAGCACAATAACGCCTTTGTCACAATAACCCAAATAATTATTGTGATGAAATTGTATGTGGATTAACTTTACAGCATTATTGTGCTGTTGCTTGTGCTTTGCAATTTTGTTTGCTGTTTTGTGCTGCTGTGATTTAGCTTGCTGTGGATTGTTTTTGTGCTTGTTCATTAAATCAGTTGTCCTTTCTTTTGGTATGTACCTCACAAGACATCTACAACAACTGGAAAGGCCGCAGAAATACCTCACAAAGAGGATTACCAGCCTCAAACAGATGCCCTTTGCAGACCGTCTCAAAAAACTCCAGCTTTATTCCGTTGCATATCGCCTAATCAGAGGCAATCTCTGCCTAACATACAAAGCTATGTCAAACCCAGAGCTGTTGGACATGCTCCACTTAAAGAAATCCCAATCCCTCTGAGTTACATGCTCTAGGGACCTAAACCTTGTCACCACAATAAACAGGACATGCTGGAGGGATAGATTCCTGTCCCAGAGACTTCCCATACTCTGGAACAAGCTACCTATCTATTTCAAACAAAGCTCATCAGTAGCACTCTTCAAGAAAAATCTTGATGATTGGATGGGAAATAGGAAATTCACCTCAGGGATCACCTCTGTGGCTCTGCTTGATAGAGGCACAGGAAAGTAATTTTATTGGGTGGCGAAAGCCAGGGTACCTTTTTAGCTAGGCTTATATAGGCCCTAGGGCCACTAGCCTAGTACCTACCTATGATCCTATGAACTCCTCTAAAAAATTGGGTTTGATCATTTCCACTATCACTTCCTTAATTGCTTGGCATTGGGACCCTGGTATTCTGTATGGTTTTAGATTTACTTTTTCATCAGATGGGGATTGACCATTGTGCTGGATTAAACTGACCCTGTCATTTAACTCTGAAAATGGTTTCCTTTCAGTTAAGCGAATACTCACATTATCAAGGCAAAAAAAAACTCAAAGCATGGAATGTCAAAAGATGCAAGTGAACACGACCTGTATTGTCTGCAAACGCAGTGCAGATGGGGGTATTTGTCCTTTTCCTTTACCCACTGTGCTGCAGTCTTGGATTTAGCATATATAATTATTAGTGGGTGTCTTTACCCACTGTGGTGCAATCTTGGTGTTAGTATATATAATTATCAGAGGGTTTGGGAATTAAGGGTATCTTACATCCCCTACAAAAAAAACTGATGTTTTTTGTGCTGTCCGATTTTGATGTTCTCTGCTACATGCTTTTTGTCTCAGTAATGTTGGATTTGATAATGTGGGCATTCACTTAACTGATAGGGAACCCTGTGAATTTGTCCTTACTTCCATATACAAATTATTTAATTTCTTGTTATTTGAATACTGACAAGTTTCACTTATATTAATTTCAGGACACAATGCGGGAGCCCTGATATCTTCTATGAATGTACCCAGTATGGAAACCTTAGTTTCTTTATAAGACTCACAACATTTACATGGACTGGTTTCCTTTTTCCACTTTATCTCATTTTATGGTTTACTTCAGTTATGTTCCCCATGACCTCATAAGGTTTTTGGTAGGAATCTGTTCTCAGCAGTAGGCAGTAAGACACATTTTTATGTCCCATAATTAAAATTCTTTAAGGTGTGCATTTCTGTCATATGTGCTCTGTTGTACTTCCTGTGTTCTTTCCATGTGCTCCCTTACTATGGGGACTGCAGTGTTTAAGCTTTCCTTCAGGATGGACACATCTTCTATAACACTTTTAAAGGGGGAACGTATCATACACATAAAAAGAAAGCAGTTTGCCAAACCATTTTCATCAATGGTGGAGATTGCCTTTCTCTCCATTGTGTGACCTCAGAGTTAGTATATATAATTCTGGGGGGTGTTGGGGGTGTACCTTCTATAAGGGGGGTGCACGGGGCTTGCACCCCTGAAAGAATATTTAAATGTTCGCTAAAAGTGGTTCAGCAAACTGCTTTAGTTTTATTTGTGTTCACCAAAACTACCTTCTGAAAACTGTCATGAATCCCTTTTAAAGGGGGATGATTTTCACTTCCCATATTTCTTTTGCTATACCTAACAAGCCCTTGGGGTGTCTGTCATATAAAAGTTTGAAAGGAATGAACCCATATTTAGGATTGCTCTGCTTCCTCACAGCAAAAAGAAGACAGCATACCAGTTGATTCCATTTCTTCCCATTATCTCCTATAGGTTTCCTGATTCTATGTCTTCCCGTTATCTCCTATAAGTTTCCTGATTCCATGTCTTCCCGTTATCTCCTATAGGTTTCCTGATTCCATGTCTTCCCGTTATCTCCTATAGGTTTCCTGATTCCATGTCTTCCCGTTATCTCCTATAGGTTTCCTGATTCCATTTCTTCCCATTATCTCCTATAGGTTTCCTGAACATGGGCTTTAAGGTTTTGTTAAAACTTTCAGATAGCCCTTCTGTCTGATAGTGCTATGCCTTGATCCTCAGCTATTATGCCTTAAAGAACTAGCTAAGCTCATACATAAAGACATGAATGAGTACCCTGGTCGATAACAATTGTTTGGCTAACCCTACCCTAGTAAAAAGTAGAGCCAGTAATTTTACTGTATCTTTAGCATTCACGTGTTGCAAGGGACTGGATGAAAATATGAGGTAAAATCAGGGACATTCTGTATAATCAGGCACATTTGAGAGGTATGCTGCAAAGGTACTTCCTCAGAAAATTTGGCTGCATAGTCTATAATCACCAGTCTGTACTAATGACCTTTAATGCACTTTACAAGTGGACCTGTGATGACCAATGCTATTCACCTAAAATGGAGTTTCTGTTATAAGCAGACATATCAAAGGGCTCCTAAAGCATGGGTTAGCCTCTGCTTTTTGACACAGTGAGCATGTGGCCACAAAAATATTCTACTTCCTTCACAATACTAGTCCTGTAAAATCTACCCAAAACCTAGCCCTGGGTTTGTCTGCTCCCAAGTGTCCATGCTGCATGAAAGTAACTTTGTGTCTACTTCATTACCAGTGTTCTGAGAGTAACTTTGTGTCTACTTCATTACCAGTGTTCTGAGAGTAACTTTGTGTCTACTTCATTAGCAGTGTTCTGAGAGTAACTTTGTGTCTACTTCATTACCAGTGTTCTGAGAGTAACTTTGTGTCTACTTCATTACCAGTGTTCTGAGAGTAACTTTGTGTCTACTTCATTACCAGTGTTCTGAAAGTAACTTTGTGTCTACTTCATTACCAGTGTTCTGAAAGTAACTTTGTGTCTACTTCATTACCAGTGTTCTGAAAGGCTTTGGTGCCAAAACTAGCTTAGTATGCATTCCCTTGTTTGGTCACCCTGTACATCAATTAAATCAATTCTTAATTCAAAATAAGGATAGTGGTTGACCCTTACACTCATGCTATACTCTCTGTAGCCCATCTCAGCGTATTGTCTTCCCACTGTTATTTCTGAAAATGGATTACCTGAAGGTCAGCCAGATCCATGCTTCTTTTGTCAGAGTCCTGATGCAAAGTTGAAGGTGCAGCCTTTTTCCCCACATAGACGGGAACAATAACCTCCCATTTATTTACCCTATACTCTAAAAGAAAAAAATGTTTTTTTCTGCTTGTTTGGAATACTGGCTTCTTTTTATCCAGTTCAGCATCATTCATACTTATTTTAATCTTATCCCTCTGCTCTAATAAATCAGACAGACACTTAAGACTCTATTGAAAATCCTGAGTTCTTATATCAAATTATTTTTGTGTGACTTTCAACAATTCTGTGTCAGTTCCTATATTAAATTCTTTCTTTCTTTTGACTAATGGAGTCTCAACACCAGATCTGTCCATTCCTTCTATCCAGACACAAACCTTGGTGCTTTTGCAGCATTCTATTTCTATAGTTTTGACTTTACTGAATTTGTACACCTCTGACAACACACCGTATTGTACCCTTCCTCCAAACACATTCTCATAGTTCTTCAGATGAATGTCCTGAGTAATTTTCACTTCAGAGTAAGATTAGGGATTTAAAGCTAGTGTGTATATAATACCTTGTTTTAAATAATTTGCATTTCTTGTTGGTTTACATAGTACTCTCTTTTGTCTCCAAGTGCACAAATTGCTTCAGTTTTCTGGTTGCTAGTACTTTTATTTTTATAAACATACTGTGATTTTGAATAGTGTAATTATGCTGCCTGAGTCCAACAATCCTAGCAATTCCTTCCCCTTCCATTACATTAATATATTTAATATATCTGTTGACAACACAGTGACAGAAAGCAGATTCTAGGCTCCTAGATATTAATTCAACATTATCACATTCCACTGGCACACTCGCAGGCATATTTTGTTTGAAGCTTGCATATTTTGTTTTTAAAGCAACATTATTACTACAGTTAGCTGTGCAATACTGACTATGCAGCCTATCTTAGAGCTTTTAAAACACATTAATTTATATGACAATGCTTTCTTTGTTTACAGATGCTGGCATATGCTTAACTGAGGATCTGTTACTATCTCTTGGTATAGGCAAGTCAGTTTTAGAGGTTGCAATTTTACTTAATAACAAAAATCTACTAAAGCAAATCCTTGTTCAGATGACCTAGGGTCACAATTAAATATTCACTTTCTTAAGTGGCTAGGGATTTCCCTAGTAAATCTATCTAGAGCTAGAATTATCAACATTTTAAATATATTATTCATATTAGGATCTAACTCCATTCTTAAAATATGAATAAGGTGAGCCATTTGTGACCTAACTAATCTGTTCATAGCACCCAGCTATGGTACTTAAAGGTCCATTTTTCATGAAAGACACCATCCTTGCTAAAGTTTCAGCAAAGGTACTGCTAATTTATATAAAAATAATGTAATAAAGTAGCCGCAAAACACACACAAACTTAGAGGCCAGACTTTGCAACAGTCCTCAGTGCCCTCATTAAGCAGCAATTATTCCTTGATGGGAAGTCACTCAGAGAGGAGACAGCCAGGAATATTTTACAGGTGAGAGTTCATGCAAAACAGACTGTTTTTCCTGACCACCAAACCACCAATGTGACAACAGTAGGAAGGTATTAGCAAAAAATAAAAAGCAGCCTCTGGAGCCAGTTCTTGAGGTTGATATTGGGTTTTTTTTTCAAAATCTACATAATGGAAGATATTCTTCCCCTTTAGAGTTGGGAAGGGGGTAAATAAAAACATGACACACAGTTTACATGCACAGTTTGTGCCACAATGCTGATAAAAAAAACACTGCATGCCCAAAGAAGGCAGAGATATGCCTACCCACAGGTGAAACTTGGCATTTGTTATGTGTTTTTCAAACTAATGGCACTCTTAAGATAATAAAATGTTTAGAATAACTAAATCTCCATGAAAGTTAAAAAGTAGAAGCAGTCACAAACTGAAGCCTGGCTTAAAAGTTTGACAATTAAATGGTAAAAGGAGAGCTTTGGTAACCTCCATTAGCAACAATATGCCAGCCACGAAAACTACATCCAGAGCTGTTTTTCTCACCAGTTCTGAGTGAATGTTGCTGTTATCTGACTTCTGCTTTTTGTGAGAACTCCGTGGAAGAATTTTACATGCTGGAACTAGCCATTTGAAATGTTAGCAGCTCCATTTCTTTGGTGCCAGTGTTCTGTTATTTTATAGCAGGGAGGGAGCATTTGTTTGGAGGATTTTATTAGCTGCTACTCATTTCTGCAACTTGAGAATTTTGGCCATGACTGGAGTTTGTAGGAATTATTGGTCTGGCATTGATGGCTAACTATTTTTGGAAATCCTGGACTATTTATTTTGATGATTTAGAATTTTGGAGAATTCTTGGTGGACTTTTGGTTTCTGTAGGTGTAGTCTTTAGGCCTGGCATATTGTTGCCACTAATGGAGATTATCAAACTGTTACGTCACCACTTTCCCAATACAGTTTTAAACTGGACTTCAGTTTGTGACTGTTTCTACTTTTTACTGTTTGAACTTTTTAAACATGGGTTCATAGGTTCATAAGAAATTACTAGATTAAAGGTTTAAGAGCCCTTACAATCCTAGTCGATATAACCCAATATATGGCCCCTAGGGAGAAGAGGATGTCATAGATTTGTGCCTATGCATTGAGTATCTTACAGATTGCCCCTGTCCATAAGGGGCACAGTCACTACCCCAGGTGTGAATTTGGGATTACCTATCCATTAATCCAAACTGACTTTGAGGAGTGCCAGGGAAGTGCTCTGTTTAATGTGAATAGGAAACCTGTTCCAAAGAAAGGGCAATCTCTGAGACACATATCTGTCTCTTCAGCATGTTTTATTTGAGTTGCCGACTAAGTTTAGATCCCTAGATCAGGTGACCTTCAAGCTGTTTGACTTGTGGATATATAGCAGTTCCATCAGGGCTGGATTTCTGAGTGCCTTGTAAGTCAGACATAGGTCACCCCTTAATAGTCAGTAAGAGACAGAGTAAAGGGATAGGGCTTTTAGTCTATCTGCAAAGGACATGTTGTTTACACTCTGTATTTTCTTTGTGACAAGCCTCTGAGGTCACTCCAGCTGCTGCAAGTTCCTAGTCAAGTACATGCCAAAGGTGTACTGTACTCAATTATTGGTCTAATGTGGGCTGAGTACAGTGGGACTATAATTTCCTTGGATCTAGATGCCTTACCTTTACTTATAAGTTGTGCCACATAGAAGGACTACTCTCCACTGCGGGCACATGCCAGTCAAAGTTCCAGCTATTATGTATCTGTGTACCTAAATCTCTCACCTGTGAGTCTACTATTAAGGGTGTGCTATCAATGCTGTAATTTGCAGGGGTATTTGACATTTTTTTTCCTGTAATTATTTCATGCTGTTAGAAGTGCTGACAGTTTGCTAAGATATTTTTTTTACATTTTTATTATGATTTATTATTGTGTATCCTCAATGTTTGCTAAATTTCTTAGGAAATAAGCAGTCCAATAAACTTGAACTTGAAGATGAAAATAGTGCTTATAAGAAGTTAACAAGTTGCAGAGGATAACAGTCTAACATTCTGCTGCACCAGTGGCATACAGGGGTAAAACCCATGACTATGCCCAGACATCTTAGGTCCAATTAGTGGTTTAGATGACTGACAGAGTGGCAAGGAGGGATGGGTGTGCCCATCCTAAGAGAGAAGTTGTTCACCAATGATGCTCCCTTATCGGAGGCATGGTTTAGTGAGGGGCGCTGCCCTCAAACAAGATTGATGAACGTCGGAGGCAGAGAATTAGTAGGTCATATAAAAAAAAAAAAAAAGACAAGATGGAAGTGGAGATTGTCAAGCCCCCAGGACATCCTCAGTATCCATAACCAGCTCCAGTAATATTGGAGTAAGTCTGAGATAGTCAGAGACAAGCTGGTAGACCCAACATGGATGTGGAACACTGAAGGCCAGGCTGGTGTAATTATGTCCCATGGGAGACCAAAAAAATTTTTAGAAAGTCCAACATTCTTTCTAGATTAGAGTCAGTACCATACTCCCACACTATAGAGACAATTCCCCCAAGTCTGTCTATGTTTAAGATAACAGGCTTCTTTCTTTAGCCTGCCCCTTGGGAAATGCCATTGCACTTGCTCTGCATTAATAAATATTATCCCTGATTGCCTCCCAGTGGCACTGTTTCATAATAGACATAGATGTAAATAGGTAGACGATAGATAAGCAGACAGATTGATTAGATAACTAGATAAAAAGATAAATAGAAAGATAGCTAGACAGATGATAGATAGATGGCTGGATAGATAGCTCAATAGAAAGATAGGTAGAGAGACAGATAGAAAGATAGACAGGTAGATGGACAAAGCAAAACAAATAAATCACCCAGTGAGTAAATGAGCTGTCGTACAAACAAAATGCAAATATAAACACTGTAAATCAGATGACAGTAGGATGCACGGCTACCATAAAACACTTTAATTAAAACGAAATGCAGGTAGGTAAGCACTTTCACCACTGACAAGAGGTTTCTTCAGACCATTTAACCCACATAAACTAAGAACGCTCATTAAATACATCACACTAGTTCACATCAATTCAAATTCAGCCAATAAGTGCAAAAAATATATAAAATAAAAGCAAAGGTAACTCACACTTTGCATCACCCATAGAGCAAAATCCCAGTGTTCAATGTATAAAGCTCATAAAACGCGATGACATCATCATGCTCAAAGACAGAAGCTTAAAGTGATACAAAGTACAAAAAAGAAGCAGTAGAAACCACACATATAATAAAAACATCATAAAACATGAATAGCACCAAAACAATACAATATATAAATAGGGGAACAAGACTTCATCCTCATTTAGGTAAACCTCTACTATTCAAAATAGACTTAATAGAAACCATCCCATTGAGCCCCAACCCCCTATCTGCCCTCAACTTCAAAATCCAGTGGAGCTCAGCTTCCTCCATTCTATTCTCAATATCATCCATCCTTACACTCACTCCAATGGACTCAATAACCTTAAATCTAAACTCATGTTGATTACCACTCTCCATGACATACCTGACTAATGCACTCGTATTGTTACATGTGCGTATACTAAACAAGTGTTCCCTTATACGCTCCCTGAGGGTGCAATTTCTCTTTCCAATGTAAAACCGTTGGCAGCACCCACATTTTGCCAGATAAACCAGGTGCCTCATAGCACAGGTAGCTCTAACCATAAACTTGAACCTCCTGCATGTGTCACGTCAGCTGTTGCTATATGCTGACAGTATCTACATTGACCACACAGAGTAGTACCAAAGTCATCACTCAAACCCCTCACTTCTCTGTCTGGTTAGCAGAGTAACCTTTTCAAAGATGGACAATTCCTAAAACCAAAACATGGCACATTGCCAACCACCCTACCAATCCTTTCATCTGTAAGTAGCAGAGACCAGTATCTCTCAAACACCTGTTTAACTCTGTCCACATTATTTGTATAAACCATGGGCACCTTCACCATACTCTCATCATTCTTACTTTGTACCTGTCCCATACAATCATAAACTTCAATTCCACGATGACCAGAAAAATAATAGCCCACCCATCTCTCAACTCATCTACCACTGCAAAAATAGGTGCCATCTCCACATTTCTATAGCCTTATTCACTCATGTTCTGGCACAACATATCCCTCACCACACATATGGCTCTTATTAGTACTATACAGCCGAGAGATCCTCAAACCCTGGCCTTTAATTATATTGTTGAATACCCATCTAGGGTGCATGCTATTCCTGTGGAGAAAGGAATTCCTATAGCATTGCTTCCTAAAAAGACTTATACTGAGAGATAGGTCAGGTAACTTTGTAACAAGTACATCAAGAAACTCAACCGAAGTGCTTGAATATTTCAGGGTAAACCTCAGGAGCTCACTAGATCTATGCAACTGGTCAACAAATTCATGCAAGCAATCAACAGTGCCACCCCACACAACAAACACATCATCGACAAAGGGATGATAAAGCAGCACATTCTGAATGTATAAATCTAAGCCAAACAACTCATTTAACTCCTACCGGGCCATTACAGCATTAGCATAGCTGTTGGCACAGCAAGTGTCCATTGCTATGCCCTTTTTCTGCATATAGTACCTGCTATCAAAAACAAAACAATTGTTGTCCAGAACCACATCCATAAACGCACAAAACAAGTCAACAAGTTTACAATCATATTCACTATGTCTGAGCAAATACCTACGCATATACTCCACTCTTTGCAGCTTAGGTATAACTGTGAATAATGACACTATGTCCAATGTGACTAATACATAGTCACTTATTCCATCATGAGATTCCATAAAGGAATACCGATCCTGAAGGAACTGCTTATTATCTTTAAAAATCGCAACCGACTTATTCAAGATAGATCTGACATGCTTCTCAACAAAGATTGAGATGGACACAGTCACCCAGCCCTTATTCAAGATAGGTCTGACATGCTTCTCAACAAAGATTGAGAAGGACACAGTCACCCAGCCTCTACCAGCCACAACTGGTCTGAAAGGTAGTGTCACCGGGTCTTTGTGGACCTTAGGGAGACCCAGAAATGGCAGTACTATTGGTGGCTCTACTGTCAAAAACTGCATCAACTCCATAGAGATGGAATAAGTCAATAGGTAGTCATTAAGGAGAAAATGTATCCCCCTATTTATACTGTCAATATGCTTAATATCAATTACCTCATACGTGCTCCTATCTGACAACATATCTTTAATGCAGCCATAGTGAAAATCTCTGGTCATGACCACAATCATACCACCCTTATCAGCTGGACGTATCACTATTGACTCATCCCTCCATAATGACTATAAAGTGGTTTGTTCAGACCTACTCAAACTGAAATACCATTTGCCAATTGGTTTGTTGGTGAACACTGTGTGTAGCTCATCTTCACATATTATACAAGGACTGGATGGTTAACAAGCACAAAGCTACTAAGCTTCTTAAAACCATACTGATCACTATATACACTCTCAGGGAATGACAGTTTAAGCATGACATTCATAAGAAACAACTTTAAATCAATAATGCATCAGACAGTTACACGAAACACATTTTTAGTGTGCATTATTGTTTCATGTTGATTTCAGTATGATGAAATAACTGTGCATTTTGTCTACTGAATAATAATTTGTGTGTGTTTTTATGAATTGGCAGCCAAGTGGGAAATTTTACAGTATTGTTCCGTGAGTTTTACTCTTTTTCTATGATTTTGTTAATTCTGTGCTGATGTTATTAGCATAGTGAGGGTTATGTTATCGTATGCTCACATCACAGTTCAGTTATGTGCTTACGTTTATTTTAATATATTGTATTTTTTTTCCTTTTTATTTTCTGGTGTGATTTTCTGGTAATGTAGCTTTCTGAGTGATTGTTTATGTCAGCATACATTTTAATTTAAATTACTGTGACTGCTGTATACACATATTTGATTGCAATGTATGTCATGGAGTTTGTAATGTTTGTATGTCTACTTTTGATGTATGCAGTGTGTATAGTTTCACTTTTTTATTTATCTTTGTCAATGGGCTAAAAGAGCCTGATGCTATGGGATAAATGGTGACAAAGCCTAGTGATGTGGTTAGAGAAGTGATAAATAAAATGTCTTGTTATTTTGCTTCAGGTAAATTTAATTATTTAACATTTGTTTACCGGGAACATCTGACTTGGAACAAAGCCAATTTTCAGCAGAGGCCTGGGGAGAAATGCTCCAGATGTATGTCTTTGAAACATTGGAGGAAACTGGAGCACCCGGAAGAAACTCACACGAATGCAGGGAGGACATGCAGACTCTGCACAGAATGCACCCCAGCCGAGAATCAAATTGGAAAACCTCATGCTGTAAGACGACAATGCTGTCACTGCACCACTGCACCATCTGATGTTGTCTAATGTAAATGTTTTTATCAACCCCACCCGCTACAGATAAATGTTTTTATCTACCCCCCCCCCCATCAGTGTCCATTAGTAGGATAACCTTATTTATCCTCCTGGTAGTCTCTCTCCCCTCTTATCTCCAGATAAATTAGAAGACATTGAAATATATTTGGTAACTTAAAGCACAATGCAGAAAAGTGTGTTTTACTTATTGGTAAATTATCAAAGCGCCTGAAATTCTTCAAAATTCACTATATGTACAATACTCACAAAAACTAAAAATTCACTTACTGCACTTGGCAAATGACAGCTTGACAGAGACACAAACACACAAGTTCACACATGCAAATGCATACACACACACACATACATACACACACACACACACACACACACAGACACAGACACACACACACACACACACACACACACACACACACACACACACACACACACACACACACACACACACACACACACACACACACACACACACACACTCCAAAACATCTACAAACAAAGTTCCAAAACATCCTAGGCAATACAAAACAACAACAAACCCAAATATATATTTATACTCTTGGCCTGTTCCCATTCTATTACCTTTCCCCGTCTAGTTATTTGCTCCCAGTACCTTGGTTCCTTTATTTGCCTATGTCACAAGTGATAATTCAATAAAGGTGTTTAAAGAAAAGAAATCTACAGAGAAAAACATGATTATATTAAAAGAAAAACATTTGAAAAAGCAGAGAATGAATCATCCATTCACTACCAATTAAAATGTAATATCTCACCAGAGGTGTAGAGTTCATCTAAAACAATGCTATCAACAATCATCAACACTCTAGAAATCAAATGATTCATTTTTATATAAAAACATTAAAATAAAAGAATAAAATATAAAATAAAACACCACCTAGAATTAGTCAACTGGGGAACAGTATTACTAGCAAAAATGGTCTTGATTATATGTAAAGCAAGATTAAACTAAAAAAAAGTAAAGTATAATATAAAAAATCCTGATACAACTGAATAAAATGAACACAAACTGACAGTACAAAAATGATTACAATCTCAAAGCTATAGTAATCACAAGGCATTCAATTTAAAAACAATGTGCAGAATATTTAAAACTCCTGCTGAATAAATAGGAAATGTTAATCTAACATTTGGAAACACACATAAAAAAAACAGAAAAGAGCAAGTAAAAATAAATACAAGACTCACAAAATCTATCTAAGAACACCAAGACTATAACTGAATAAAAAAATATGTTAAGAAAGCACTAAGTGCATAAATAACCCTCTTTTGGTCTTTTCGGCTCCAATGTATGGTTTAAAGATACATCTTCTAAAGAAGCAAAACATTAAAGATGGATTAGAGGAGGCATGTATGCTGAATGCCTGAATCATTAAAGATATCTAGTTGCAACGGAGCACACCAAGGAAGGCAAAACATGCTGAAAGTTTCTAAACAAATCCATCAAAGATAATATAACCTCACACAGGATGACTTTACAGGCCCTAGTGGGGAAAGAATGCCCCAAGAGCTACTTAATGGTGGAACCAACCCTTAGAGGGGCTAATATTTTAGCATAAGTATTTTGAAACCCGACCTCATAGCAAAAGGCAACTAGTACATGATACACAATAACATGAATTCTTAATCAGTATGTGATGCCCGTGCACTGGCCTAGTCATCAAGGAACCTTAATCCTCACCACTAACACTAGTGAGGGGCGTCCACATTGGGAAGGATAACAAATACACACACACAGTAAAGTGCAATTTCCCTTAAGATCACAAAGAGATCACAGTCAGTCTGGGGCTGGTTTCTCCCTTTCTTTCTAGATCCCCAATAAGACTCCCCACTGTCACAGCTATAGGGTCCAGATCTCAGCCTAGCACAAACACTTTAAGATTTGACTTACATACAAACACACATACAGTTCTGGGGAAGGCTGGCACAGGCTCTCCAGCTGTACCCCCGTTCTGCCAGGCTATAAGGTAGTAATCACAGCCAGCAACCACTAATATCAACTACTAAAAAGGCCCTTACCAAAGGGTGTCCAATTATTACTGTGCAATATTATTATCCAAATAGTAAGTGTAACTGAGCAACAAGACTATTGGAGTGGCTTTGTACAGTATCACTATATCCATGCAATGTACTCTAGAGCTTACATTATCTCTGCATAAAACAGCCGCAGTTGAAAGGTTTAAAATATCTAATAATAAATAATAAAACCACAAGACAATGCTTTTTACTACACAGTGCTGGTCAAGAGTTCAGACATCACCAAAAAATGCTTAAAATAATACTGTAGAATAGTTCTGACATAAATATAGAAAACAGTTAGACTCAACTTACTATTTTCTATCTTTTCCTAAGAGCAATCACAGTTCTAAATAAACTTACATGTAGAGCAAAGCAGAGTACTGGTGAGTTGTTATCAGCTTTAGACAAAATCCAAAATGATCTCACTCTCTCTCTCTGAGACAGTCTTTTAAATTGATAATACATCACTGCTGACTCATTTTAGATTACATAATTTTTCCCTGGTTCCCAGGTTAATAGAAACTCAGAGTTTAACATAGCTTTGATTTTGCACCTGGTCAGGAAACCACGGCAATTAAAGACATTATATATATAAAATCTAGCAATTAACTCTGGTCTCAAAAGAATAGAAAGAATCTGCCGGTCTAGATATCACGGTTCCAAGTTTAAGATCAAAGTCATACAATGCTTGACTTATCAGCTTTCTTCCAGCAGAGTGCACTGTTGTTACATTTCTGACGTTCAACAGTTAACACTATTTTCTGACATTTAAGAGAACAAGCCTGTGGCTTATATTAATATTTACAAATGACATAGAATTATCTACAAAATTCTATCTAGCTAGGCTGGCAGCCTTCATATATCTTCACATACCACCCCCCCCCCAGAGAACTCAAGATAGTTTTTCAAGTGACCCTTGAGAAACGTTGCTTGAGAGGGTTAGGTCTATCTGAGTATACTTTAACCCATTCCATGGCTTGAGAGCCCAAATGCCTTGACATTGCTAATCCCACTGCAGTGTTGCACTGACATATATGCTTGCAGCCCTAAGCTCCATCTTAGCAACTTGGCATTCTGCTGGCTGGCTTTGTGTAACCATGTTAGGGGGATTGTGGTCCATAACTGCAGTGAATTTTCTTCCATACAGATGAGGCTGAAGTTTCTGCAGTGCCCACATTATGGCTAGAAATTCCTTTTCTACAGCTGCATAGCATTCCTCCCTGGGTTGAAGCCTATGACTGGATGCTCTTCTCACTCTGAAGAAATCTGGCTTAGTACATCCCCCACCCCATGGTTTGAAGCATCCACCTGCACAACAAATTCTTTGCTGTAATCTGGACTGGCTAACACAGGTGGTCCTCCCAAAGGGAATGCCTTCTCACATGCTGTGGTCCACACTACCTTATCTGACCTGTTCTTCATTGTCAGGTCTGTGAAGGGAGCAGCTATGGAACTATAACTGGAGATGAACTTTCTGTAATACCCTGCTGTCCCTAAGAATGCTCTCACATGCTTTTTGGTAACAGCTGCAGCCCATGCCTGAATGGCTTTCACTTTGGCAGGTTCTGGTCTGATCTTACCACTCCCCACTCTATGTCCCGGGTAGGAGACCTCTGCCATACCCACCTGACATTTGCTGAGCTTAATGGTCAACCCTGCCCACTGTAGTCTGCCCAGCACCTCCCTGACATGCTGAAGGTGCTCTGGCCAGGAATGGCTGTAGATAGCAATATCATCCATTTAAGCAAGGGCAAACCCTCCTGCTCCTGCTAAGATATGATCTACCAGCCTCTGGAAAGTCACTGGGGCATTCTTCATCCCAAAGGGCATCTTTATGAACTCATACAAACCAAAAAGAGTCACAAAGGCTGACCTCTCTCTAACACTGGAAGTCAAGGGCACCTACCAATAACCCTTGGTAAGATCAATGGTGGTAAAATACTCAGCCCCACCCAGCTGCTCTAGGGCCTCATCTGTCCTAGGCATGGGGTAAGCATCTGACTCTGTGTGACTATTTAATTTCCTGTAGTCCACACAGAACCTGGTCCTGCCATCCTTCTTTGGCACCAGCACCACTGGGGAGGCCCAGGGACTGTTGGATTTTTTAAATTATCCCTAGTTCCAACATCTCCTGTATCTTCTCCTTCAGAGTCTGTTTGACTCTCTCAGACACCCTATAAGGGGCCTGCCTAATAGGCCTTTGGGGTCCTGTATCACCCTGGTGCTGCTCCAGGTGGGAGCATCCTGGTTACCCAGTGAACATGTCCCCAAACTCCTGTAACACTGCTTGGATTTCTCAAACCTGGGTAGAAGATAGCTGCTGGGATATTGCTACCCCTTCCACTGAGGTGTCAGTCTGAGCCTCACTGAAGTGATCAGTCACCAGATCTCCCTCAGACTCCTCCTGCAATCCACTGCAAATACTCAGCATAAGGGCCTCCCTATCATGGTAGAGTTTCATCATGTTAACATGGTACAATTTGTGCCCCTGCCTCCTGCCTAGCAGTTCTACCATGTAGTTAACATCACCTACCTTTCTTACCACCTTGTAGGGTCCCTCCCAAGCTGCTTGCAGCTTGTTGTGACTGACAGGAATGAGAACCATTGCCTGCTGCCCCACAGCATACTCTCTAGCTTGAGCATTCCTGTCATTCCAGACCCTTTTCTGCTGTTGGGCCTCTGCCAGGTTCTCCTGGGCCAAGCCCATGAGTTCCCTGAACCTTGTCCTGAGATTTAGGACATTTGCCACAACAGAGTCCTTGTGAGATTCACACTCACCCTCCCATTCATCTCAAATTAAATCTAGAGGTTCTCTTACACCATGTACATACAGCAACTCAAAGGATGAAAAACCTGTGGATTACCAGGGAACCTCTCTGTAGGGCAGATATTTGTCCCACTCCCTTTTAAACTGGTCTGCAAATGCCTGTAGCATGGACTTGATTGTAGAGTGTAACCTCTCAACAAGACCATTAGTCTGGGGATGGAAGGGGGTGGTCTTCAGGTGCTTCACCTCACAGTACCTCCACAGATGAGCCAGCAGGTCTGACATGAAACTGGCACCTCTGTCAGTCAATATTTCTTTTGGGAAACTTACCCTACTGAAAATCTCTAGCAAAACATGTTTCACCTTTTCTGCCTCAATGGAGGACAAAGCCACTGCCTCAGGGTATCTTGTATCATAATCTACTACCACTAGGATATAATTTTTCCCAGTGGAACTTGGGGTACTCAGAGCCCCCAAAATATCCATAGCTACCCTCTGAAATGGCTCCTCAATCACAGGCAAAGACATCTAAGGAGTTCTCACCTTGTCTTCTGCCTTGCCTACCTTTTGGCACTGCTCACAGGTCTTTCAGTACCTGTTACATCTCTGGAAATTCCAGGCCAATAGAACTTCTGCATAATACACCTCTTTGTACATTTTATGCCCATATGACTTTCAAAAGGAATATCATGGGTTATGGCTAAAAGTGCCAGAAGGTAGGCTCTAGGCACTACCAACTGATGTATCATCTCACCTTCTAGCCCTCCCTAAGGGGTCCACTCTCTATATAGTAACCCTTTGTCCCAGTATACAGATTCATCCTTCCCTTGAGTATCAGGTGCCTTACCAGCTACCTGCCTCAGGCCTTGCAATGTAGGGTCTGAGAGCTAAGCCAGTCTCAACTCTTCCTTTGTAACTCCCAGCTCCCCTTCCACAGGAAGTCTGGCATCCTCTGACAGCAGTGCCTCACTGTCAGCCTGGGTACTACTACTCACCTCTACCTTTGCAGTCACTCTGTCCAAGGGACCATCAGTACCCACAAGGAGCTGTGGTTCACCTTCAGTCTTACTGCTATAGTGTAGCTCCTTCCCTGAAGTAACCACCTCACCAGTCCTGGATGCAAGTGTGCTGGTCTGTCTGGGTCTCCCCTAGGTACCAGACCCACATGCTTGTCTCCAAGCCTGACTGCATGTAACTGCATGAACATATGCTACTGCCTCATCAAAATCATTCCCTATCAGGATATCTGCATGGATATCTTCAAACACACCTACCTGCTGGCTTCCTTTTCCACCCTCCCAGTCAAGGTGAACCATAATCAAAGGTATTTGGAATGGGGTCCCTCCTAAAGCTCTGACTGGAATAGTCTGCCCAGGCAAGTAGTGCTCCTCTGTAGCCATTGCAGGCTTCACAATGGTCATGTCAGAGGCTGGGTCTCTCTTAGCAATGGCCTCTTTGCCATTGACTATGATTGGATATAACATCTTGTGGTAGTTTGGTATTCTTGTTGTCTCAAGACAACCTACTTTTGGCATTTTGTCTTTCCCAGTTACTGGCTTTCTCACCTTTTGTTCCCCACCTTGCCTCCATGGACATCTATATGCCACATGGCTCCACTGGTTGAATTCAAAACATTTAACCCTAGGTCCTGGATGGGTACCTGGACTAGTGGCTTCCCCTGCTACTGGCAGATTCTGTTGGGGCAGTTTTGGCTGCCCACCATGGGTTCCTTTAGGCTCATGAGCAGTACTGGGGGTCCATTTCCTGTGCAGGGATGCTCTTCTTGATTGGTATAGATCTCCCTTCTTCCCGAACTCATCTGAAGTAACACATTGTCTATCAGATAACTAGATCCTCATGACCTCAGGCAACATGCTAAGGGCTTGTTCTCTCACCAAAATGTCTGACAGCCCTTCAAAAGTGGTGACCTGACATCCACTCACCCACCCATGAAAATAAGTGCTCAGTTCAGCAACATATTCACACACACTTTAATCTGCCTTGTCTCTATTCTCGCAAAATATTTTCCTATAAGTTTCAGGTGTTAGCTAAAAAATTCTAACAGACAATTCCTAACAGCAGTATAATCAAAACATTTGTGATCAGAAAATTTAGACAACAAAGATACAGCTTTACCATAGAGTAAGGGGGTCAGGAACCTTACCTTACCGAGAGCCTTTGGTTAACATCATTCTGTTTACATACCCTGTCAAACATATAATGAAACTATCAACACTATCCCCTTCTATAACCTGTGGAAGAAATGTACTGACCTTTTGTGCTTCTGGGGTCCAGTTACTCCCTTCCCCATTACCTCCATGACTCTGATGAAGAGTCAGCATCTCCTTTTCATGCTACCTCTGCCTCTCCTTCTCCTCAGCTTCCAGGCATAGCAGTTTCTCATTCTCCTCAGCCTGTTGAAGTCTCAGTCTCCCTGCTGCTTCTGTTTCCAAATGCCTGGCCTCCAACTCAAGTCTCTTTAGCTCCAGATGGATGTTTAAGTAGTCCTCTGCAAAAAGGTTGAGCTGTCCATTCTCTGAGTGTTGTACATCTCCACAACCAGTCTGATTGCCCTCCTGATTGCTGGTTTCTGATGCAGCTGTGACCAACGCTGCAATCATGTCTGTCTTAGTCAGGTTTCTATGCAACAGTCCCTTAGCCTGGCACATCTCAGCCAACTGTCGCCTTGTCAGCTTGCCATACTCCTCTGCTGACATACTTGCATGCTCACCCTGACTACCTAAGCTAACATAATAAATAAAATAGCTGTGATCTGAACTCTGAATATTCACTGGGCTGCTGAATTAGACTACAAAAACACCTTCAGTAATCACTGTGCACAAGCTACAGGCATTCACTACCCACACTACTACAAGTCAATTGCCAACCAATTAATATGTGGTGTGGATATCCCACCACTGCCAAACAATTAATATGTGATGCCTGTTCACTGGCCCAGTAATCAAGGAGCCTCAATCCTGACCACTAACACAAGTGAGGGGCATCCACATTGGGAAGGATAACAAATACATACACACAATAAAGTGTAATTTCCCTTAAGATCACACAGAGATCACAGTCAGTCTGGGCCTGGTTTCTCCCTTTCTCTCCAGATACCAAATAAGACTCCCCACTGGCACAGCTATAGGGTCCAGATATCAGCCTAGTGGTTAAGCTAAATCCTCCAGCACCCTCTCTGTCCAACCAGTGCTTCATGTCCCTGACCAAGTAGCTCACACACACACACACACACACACACACACACACACACACACACACACACACACACACACACACACACACACACACACACACACACACACACACACACACACACACACATACTTAAAGATTTGGTTTTGATACAAACACACAGACACTACTTCTGGGGAAGGCTGACACAGGTTCACCGGCTGTGCCCCCATTCTGCCAGGCTATAAGGTAGTAATTACTGTCACCAACCATTAATATCAGCTACTAAAAAGACCCTCACCAAAGGGTGTCCAATTATTGCTGTGCAACATGATTATCCAAATAGTAAGTGTAACTTGAGCAGCAAGACTATTGAAGTGGCTTTGTACAGTATCACTATATCCATGCAATGTACTCTAGAGCTTAAATTATCTCTACACAAAACAGCCACAGTTGAAAGGTTTAAAAATATTTAATAATAAATAATAAAACCACAACACAATACTTCTTACCGCACAGTGCTAGTCAAGAGTTCAGACATGAAAGGAAAATGCTTAAAATAATACTGTAGAATAGTCCTGACACAAATATAGAAAACAGCTAGACTCAACTTACTATTTTCTATCTTTTCCTAAGAGCAATCACAGTTCTAAATAAACTTACATATAGAGCAAAGCAGAGTACTGATGAGTTGTTGTTAGCTTTGATAAAATCCAAAATGGTCTTCCTCTCTCTCTGAGACAGTCTTTTAAAATGATAATACATCACTGCTGACTCATTTTAGATTACATCATTTTTCCCTGGTTCTCAGGCTAACAGAAACTCAGAGTTTAACATAGCTTTGAGTTTGCACCTGGTCAGGAAACTACAGTAATTAAAGACATTATATTTGTAAAATCAAGCAATTAACTCTGGTCTCAAAATAATAGAAAGAATTTGCCAGTCCAGACATCATGGCTCCAAGTTTGAGATCAAACTGTCATACAATGCTTTACATATCAGCTTTCTTCCAGCAGAGCACACTGTTGTTACATTTTTGAAGTTCAACATTTAACACAATTTTTTGACATTTAAGAGCACAAGTCTGTGGCTTATATTAATATTTTAAAATGACATAGAACTATCTACAAAATTCTATCTAGGTAGGCTGGCAGCTTTCACATATCTTCACACAGTAATTTTAATGAAGAATTCTACAACCATAATGGCCAAACCAGGTCCCATGTCCTTATCTGAGAAGACAAGGTAAAAGCTAAAAGTTTTATATATATATATATATATATATATATATATATATATATATATATATATAGAGAGAGAGAGAGAGAGAGAGGGAGATAAAAAATGTAGATTATTGCAGATAAATCTGAAAGTGGACCACAGTTATAGATCCAGGAGATGTTCATGGAATATCTCATAGAGTACAAAGCATTTTAATACCATTATCTTAAAATGTGTGATCATTCTATCATTATTATCATCACTAAAATATGACTGCTTTACAAACATCATTAGCTTTTAGAGCAACAGTATACACTATATTCACATTTATTACTAAACTAAACTAAACAGAGTCTACTTGATTTACTACCAACAAACTTGCAGACATCTAACTAATCATCATATGTGTGTTTTGAACCTCTGACCAGTGTTATTAATTAGATAATACTTCATCCTTCAGATGATATATTAAACAGTGGCCCCACATGCTTGAACTGTTGTTAACTCAGGTGGATGTAAGAGATCCTAAGGTACCTGTTGAAAAGAGTATTGTAAATTTACAACGCCCTGGCCAAATTTCCCTAGTGGTACAGGTACCACTTCATGTCTTCCCTGAAAAGAGACTACGAGTCTAGAGGGGCTGACCTAGCCAGAAAAAAGATAAATAAAAATAAAATAAAATAAAATAAATAAAACTAAAGACAAAAAACACATTTTGAAAATAATTTTAAAAGGCGATTGCAAGAGAGTGATGTACATTTAATTTTTTTCAGAATTTTATGCATAAAAGAAAGGTGTATGTAATTAATGATATTAGAAAATGTCAGCCATTCAAACTCCCTCAGTATACTTCAACCCAGGGATTCAAGAAGCTCAGCGCAAGGATGGTTGTAGCCTTGCACCGAGAGTCCTCACTACAGTGGTGCAGCAGCTCCATATGAATACGTATGACGGCACGCCGGTGCACCCTCGACGTGAACAGGAAATGTATGCGAGTGCACAGGGCATGTACAAGTGCTTTACGGAGCCGTAGACATGTCTTGACAGTTGCAAAACCTACTATGCCTACTAGTAGAGCCCGCCTCTAATAGTAAGTCAGTAATTCAGTGTCTGTTGATACCGAAATGTATGCTAAGCATACAAGACTGTCAACGAACAGTGAAATAAAATCAAAGTAGTAAACACACAAGCATGTAGTGGAATGTTGAGCTCTGTCCCTAGAACTGTCACAATTAGATTCCCCGTGTCCCTATTATACATTTGAATTGTTGCAATATTGAAGGTGTAAGCAAAGCACAGCATGTTTGCGCGTCACTGCCCTCCACCGAGCGTAGCTTACACATCAAATTTATTCAAATAGAGAAATACATGCAGAATCAACGTAAATGTAAATAGTGTAGT
The DNA here is from genome assembly GCF_019279795.1 of Protopterus annectens. Classification (NCBI taxonomy): domain Eukaryota; kingdom Metazoa; phylum Chordata; order Ceratodontiformes; family Protopteridae; genus Protopterus; species Protopterus annectens. The sequence goes on along the minus strand of NC_056748.1, from coordinate 518,731,403 downwards.
GTTTAGAGCATCCGCCTAATGAACAGGCATTCATGGTTCGAGCCCAACAATAGCACATATCATTTTTCATGTGGAATGAATGTTGTTTTCCTGTAAAACTGAGATAAGAGTATCGCATGAGATATTTAACTTAAATATCATTCAAGAAAAGTGTCACTGTCATAATGAATAAGGCACTAGTAAGCAGGCGTAAGCAGAAATAAGCAGCAGTAAACACATATAAGTACCAGTAAGCAAGTCTGAGTGCGCTTGCATGGGTCTAAGCAGTGCCCATCATAGGAAATGTATATAAGTATGTACAGATATATAATATATATATATATATATATATATATATATATATATATATATACACACACACACACACACACACACACACACACACACACACACACACACACACACATATATATATATATATATATATATACATATATATATATATATTTATATATTTATAAAGAAAGAACAACGTAACAATAAAGCATACAAAAGGAATGAGAAGGGAATCAACAGCAACCCCAGTATTTTATAGCCTGTCAGCGTATGTCATATCAAGCTGGGCAGGAGTGAGCAAAGCACTGCTACTCACACCACAGGCAGGATATTACCAGTGGGAGCAACATTGTTGATCTGCTAAGTCTACTTTACATACAGAGGGTAGTCCCTGGTGGGACTACCCAAAAATTGATAGGATATTTGGCCATCCAACCATTACACAAGCAAGGGCAGGTATGTTCAAGGACTAAATGGTGGGAGAGCCTGAGAATACATGGGTTGGGACAGCATCCGTTTAGGGCTCCTAATGCTCTGGAGAGGGCAATGTATGGAGGTATGTCATGGCTGTGATAACAACTGGACAATGAATGGTATACATGTATGTTGAACTTGGGTGGGGTGGAGGAACTATGGGTATGAAATTATGGAGCCAGGCTTGCCAGGGTTGGATGGGCTGGTTCTAATTGGATCGCCCCATGGAGGTCAGTGAGTTCGTTATAAGTATATATGCATACACACATGCAGACATCAATATGTAGAAGTACATTCTCTGTAACACATTTATTCCATTTGCAGACATAAATAACATGAATGTGCCCTTACAAACCTCGACAGTAGATAGAATAATAGGCTGTGCATAAGAGGGTAGGGTCGAAACTGCTAAAATGCAGAAGTGTGTACAATGTCCGAAGTCAGTGCTGTGCTGAAAAAAATCAAATGTGTGGACTTTCCCACACATGGAATCATTCCAGTTATCTGCCTGCTATGGCAACGCCAATTACTAAACTGGTCTATTTGTAAAAAAATGCACCGAACGCATACATAATTAGGCTCTCATTTGTAACGTGTGCATTACTACATAGTCATACTTATTAATTTATTGTAGTGTCATGTTAATGGGAGTAAGGATGTAATGAAGTATGGATGTAATGAAGTATAGAGTCTAATCTTGACATAAACACATGCGTGTCCCATGTGGGACAACTCAAAAATTGTGAATAGTGTCCTTTTGGTCACTCATGTCACCAATGTTTGTGGACTAAATGTTTGGGAGTTCTGAGCATACATGGAGTGAGTCAACTGATGGGATGGGTCTGTAGGAGTAGGGAGTGGCCAATGTGTAGTGGTGTGGGTACACCGCAAATCCAACTGGAGAATGGATGACTGCAGTGTTAGGGAGGCATTGGGGTGTGTGTTTGGGGAACCAGGAGCCATGGTTATATGGGTATATATGGAAATGAAGCAGCATAGCAATAGCAACTCCCTAACGAACAGACATTCCCGTACCGAATCCCACTGCATCACATACCATTTACCATCGGTAAGCTGTACATGAACATATTGCAACATATTTCTGCTGTATAACCTGCAAAATAACAATTAAAAGTTAACTGGCGTGAAGTGTCAGTGTCATAATGAATAAGGCACTAGAATGCAGGTTTAAGCATATATATAGACATCAGTAAGCGTGTGTAAGTGCGTTTGCGTGGGGTATGCATTGCTTTACAGACACACATATATATCTATATCTATATATATATATATATATATATATATATATATATATATATATATAGGGAGAGAGAGAGAGAGATATACATACACGTATATATACATATATATATATATATATATATATATATATATATATGTGTGTGTGTGTGTGTGTGTGTGTGTGTGTGTGTGCGCGTAGATATACACAGCTATAGAGCTATGATAGGAAACAGCACACAAGAATGAGATATGTTCATAGGCTATGCCAGTGGAAGTGAGGGGCCCAAGCAAGAAACATGGAACACGTAGCATGACCTTCCACCTCCCCGAGCCAGACATGGGAAACATACACACAAACTCACAAACAATGTATATAGTCCACTGCTCCCCACACCACAGACAGGATACAACCGGGGGGGGGGTACACAGTGCACCCGTGAAATCTAATCTTGGAACACAGACAGGTGCGTCCCTTGCGGGACACCCCAAAAATTGCCAAGACCAAAAGAAGGCGATACACCGACCATTCTGGCTGGAGTGTATACATACCCGGAATACAAGGGTGGGAAATCCTGATGACCCATGGGTCGAGACAATTCTATGACATGGGTCCTGTGAAGTGGAGAGTGGGCAGAGTGTAGGGTGTATTCAGAACTGACCAGGACCCAGAGTAATGTTGGGTGCTGTAGAGGAGGTGCGGGTGGGAGAACTATGGGTAGCTGCTTATGGGTCTAGGTGTGCAGGTGTTGGCTGATGTGGGCCTATATGGACAGCCCCAGGGATGTAAGAAAATGTGTTCATTGGGCAGAGGCATCACCCAACGAGCAGCCACACCCACTACGACCACTGCAGCAAAGTGTAATCTATATGGCAAGGGACTGAATAACCAGATGTAGATGTATATATGTAGAGTTATGTGTGTGTATATCTACCCATAGCGACATAGAGATAAGCCTCTCCCTCTCCGTAGTACAAATGTATACATACAGAGACACAATACATATACATACCTACATATAGATATATACATATGCAGATACCCATACACCCATATGTTGTTGGAGATATATATATATATATATATATATATATATATATATATATATATATATATATATATATAGACAGCAATATATAAATATATACATGTATACATACATATACAGATATATCTGTATATAGTAATGTATATATATATATATATATATATATATATATATATATATATATATATATATATATATATATATATATATATATATATATTTAGCTATATATATATGTGACTGTAAATATACCATGTATATAGCTAGGATATGATACAGCAGTTACAAATTACATATGTTCACAGGCCGTGCATATGGGGGTGAGGGATCCAATAAACAAATGTGTAACACGTAGCAGCAACCCCCCAGCTAGGCCAGTGAGACATAAAGACACACAATAAAAGTAAACACACCACTGCTTCCCAGACCACCGACAGGATACTACCAGTGGGAGAGACCTGCCAGGTCTAATCTTGAAACATAGACAGTGATGTCCCTTGTGGGACACCCAAAAATTAATGATCATCAGAGTCAGTCCCAGTAATGACTCATCAAACCAGGCCGTAGATGTACATGGACAAGTAGGTTGTGCAAGCCTGATAACCCATGGGTCGACACAACGTACGACATATGTCATGACACGCGGAGAGTGGGCAGTGTGTAGTGGTGTGTTTATACCCCAACTGCACCCATAGTAAGGATGAGTGCTGTAGAGGAGGGGCAGGTGGGGGAACTATGGGTATGCAATTATGGGCCTAGGTGTGCAGGTGTTGGCTGGCACAGTCGTATTAGGACCGCCCCGGGGCTGTAAGTAATATTCTGAAATGGTCATAGCTGATGCCCATACCGCCAACCCCTAAGAGCAAATCCACCGGACAGGACATAAACCATTGGGGGAACAAATAGGGACCATACCTTTGAACTGTTCCCGATTTCCAGGGACATCCCTGATTTCGACTCAAATTCTAACTCTGTCCCAATTAATCCCTCCTAAAACCAGTGACTTTTGAAGGAAAGGTGGTGAATTACACGTAATGAATAATGACAACAATTAAGAGTTATAAACATCATTTACCTCAGAAAATGTGTATGAATTCATATGCTCTGAGTCTGTCAATGTGTCAGGGTAATAGCACTAATAATGTAAATGTGTCCCTGATGTTGTTATGAAATGTCTCTGATACAGTTGGTATTTTTCCCCAATTGTATGAGAGGTCTGATAGGGACAGAAAGCACATATTCCACTGACAACCTAATGTAGAGGCTAACTGAGTGTACGAAACTGTAACCGGAGGTTAGCATTGCTTAGCTCCATGCAAACCCATGCACACCCGCTCATAACTGCTTTAATGTGCCTTAATCACTCCGTATCCAATGGCCTTGTTATGCCCAGTAACAAAATAAATGGCCTCTGCAAGGCTCGAAACCAGGACCCTGCACACACAGCTATTGCGATTTACCACTAAGCCATGGCAGATATACAGACATTGGATCTTATCACAAACATATCATCCAGCGCGGTCATTCAACAGTATTGGAAATGTCTTCCATCATGTAGATGTATGTGTGTGTGTTTATGTCCAGATATAGATACATACCTTAGATATATATATATATATATATATATATAGATATATCAAGAACATTACATGTGACAACAAAGCATTACAAAGGAATGAAAAGGGAAACACCAGCAATGCCTGTATTATGTAGTTGTGTTGTCCTATGTAATATCAAGACTCCCTCAGACAGACATGTCATTAATACACACAAACATTTGTACATTGGCCAAATACATCACTCTGTGCATTATATTAAAATTAACACAACAGTTCCTGTCCAATCATTATGTGAGAACAATACTCTTGCAAGGTGCTGTGTGCGACATCATCATCATGAAAAAGGTAAATGGGGTAACCATAGAGGGACCGGTAGTGTTGTGTGCAATGGGGTAGTCTGCATCACGTGTACCTGGAACCTTTAGGAGTCGTGCATACCAGGATTGTGTGCCTGAGAGACAGGGGTGAGGACAACTGGAGTATGTTGTGATGCATATTAAAAGGGTTACATGTGTCCAGTGTACACGTGTAAAATGGACAGCTATGTATGGGGCAAATGTTGCTCTAGGAACCGATTGGCCTTTTGTTTCCGTAGGGTGAGAGTGGGATGTGAGGGAAGGAGAGTAGGTATGCTCGTGGAGGATAGGTTGGGTAGGATGACAGACAGGACAGTATACAGGGTCGGTATATGACACATGTGGGGGGATACACCACAGACGGGGAGGGGTGTTTAGCAGTCACAAGCCCATGAGCCCCCAGATGGAAACAGTAGGACGGAGGTCCCCAGACATGGGCAACCACCACTGCACCAAAACAGCTGCAAAGGTGGCAGTGCTGGAAGCTGTCTAGGAGGGGCAGGCTCACCCTGTAAATGTGACACTCTGCTCTCGAGCTGGCGTATCTGGCCTCAAAACCCCTTATTGAGCCCCCTATGCACCATGTCCGGGACTGTACGACAGTAGATATGTTCCTGTCTGGACCTGCACCCAGGGGAACAAGCCCCATCCTCAGTGACGGTTCCACCAGAAGGTGGTGCAGAGCCAACAGAGGTGGCGGTCCAAAGCTGGGCCCCAGATGTGCTGGTGCCCGTTGCCATGGCCAGCTGAAATGGGATATGAAGTTCTGCCGGGTCCTCCAAACCCATACAGCCTATAGTGTTGCAGTTTAAACATAGATATGGCTTAGTAATAGTCAACAGCATTCAGGATTACTTATAACAGCATGCATTGATATGACCATCAACCCAACACAACAGATGGTATACATTTGCAGAGGGAGCACAACACATGTATATATACTACATGACATCTGTACAAAGTGTAGAAGACTTGTGACTGCAGCTATGAACAGTGGCCCATTATTGGCATGTCTCTGAGAAACCCAGACAGTGTCTATCATACCACTGTTTCATGTGACATATGTCCAATCAGGGATGCAATGGCAGTAACTCATCACTATCACCATGTACTGACTGCAATCCTCACACTATGCTCCTGCAGTTCACAGATGTGTGTTCAGTGAGTAACACAGGAAACAAATGGTTCCACACACTGACCAGTCCACAGATGGCCCTACAGATGGGGATCCCTCACAAACAGAGCACTCTCTTGTCAGTTTTAAAACATGCAGAATAGCCATTTCCACACACAACTTGTTAAACTGGCAGTAGTCTCAATGAAACATAGCTACACTTACATGCTGTAGTCATGTCTGGCACATCACCCTTTTGTCTTTAGGCTATTTGCCACTTTGTATGTTGTTTGAGGAACATCCAGATGTCATCTGTGATGCCGTTTACCAAACACCATACCCAGGTACCACTCACAGCGACTGTCATGGGAAAACACCAAGATGATGTTCCTAGATATTGTACTGTGTTTCCATGTGATTGGCTATGGGAACATCATCACAGCTGTTCCACATGCAATCAGCTAGAGGAGGACTGCAATAGGTGCAGAGGCCATCACCTGATCATGACCATCACTTACAAAACACAAGCTGCTGCTGAGCAGGTGTACAACTCCACATCCACCAGAGAGTGTGTGGGAGGGACAGAAAGAGGTAAAGTACATCAGAGAAGGGCTTGGAGACTAAAACATAAGCAGCGTTTGTCACACACCTACCAGTACAGGGGTTCAACCCCCTGATTAACTAGCCATTATTATTACAAGTGCATGCAGTTAACCCATGCACCACATAGCTGACATGTTGGTGTGCTGTAAGGACATATATGTGTGCTAGTGAGCGACATCTGCAACAGAGATATAGTAGACATACATTAGGTGTAGCACACATGGCTGTTCACATGAACGGATGTCATTGTCAACACAACCACACTCTCTAATGGACTCACATTGACACACTTTGTCAGGCCCACAAATACACTTCCTAACTACTTAGTTTGCCACACTGCAATAATGCACAGGTACTACATGCACCACAGGGGATATCCAGAGGCACTATGGGGTAGGGCATGTGAACATGTCTGACATCAGTTGGTATGCCAATGGGAGTTATACTGGGTGTGACTGTGGTTGGGAGCATCATACCCCACACGCAGACACAAGGTGCCAGTACTGACATGCATGTGTTCATTGCTTCATCGGTGTGTAGTGGTTAGCTGTGCAAGATGGCTGTACAAGGCTGGATGAGGGGTAATCCTTGGCATCATGCCACCCAACAGTGGTGTGAAGTGTGGTACAGGGGTGTAGTGTCTGGAATGTCGCACACAGATGGGTATTGTATGAACTGTCCTGACATCCTGGTTACCATTGTGTATGGCCATAGCTTTGCAATGCATGCCGTGCCTGTGTTTGATAGTCCTTGACATGGACATTGCCTAGGATGTGCATGTCCCATGATAATGTACAGTGACATGTACAAGTGTATCTGGTTTGGCTGGCACATGTTGTGTACACAGACTGTTATCTTCAGATATGCCAATACTGGCCTGGTGTGGCAGGACCTGCTTATAGACAGCAGGTTGACCCTGCACCTGTAATGTTAGCATGATACAGGTATTCTCTGGTGTCAGTGGCATCGGCCCATACAGGGCACATGTGTAAGGCATTGTATGGCCTCTGTGGATCACATTTGATGGCACCACATATGTTGCAGGCATCCAGTGGGGAACATAGCGAAGGCACATTTTCCACTATTATGTGCTTATTGTACTGCTGTACAGGGTGCCATGCCCTTTGCAACCCATTGCAATCACACCATGCCTACTATCTGACATCAATGTGCAGGGTACTAGCAGCATAGCGAGATATTCTAGGCAAGTGTGTTTGTGTATGACACATGGGCTCAGAACGTATTCCGGGTAATAGTAGGGTTGCATACTTTGTTCACCAGGCCTTTTGCCAGATGTAGGGGTATGGCTTGCCAACACAGTCCCTTGGCTGACTAACATCTGTACTCCTTGTGAGGTGGACGTTGTGGCATATAATATGGACACCATATAGGAAAACTACAAAATCCACTCCCTAACATGTCCAGTGGTTAGACACTCACAGCCACCTCCACACAGGCTCTGACTGTCAAGCACACACACACACACCTGCCATGTCTTGAAACAGAAACACTACCTAACTAGTGTATCCCACTACAGCATTACACAGTTAAAGCACACGCTACAGAGATTACTGGGTTACAGCAGTCCCAGAAGTGTATTACTAGGTAGGTGACAACAGCAGGATTGCCAAAGGTGGCTATGTGAATTGTAAAGAGTGTGCATACTCTAAAAAGCATTGTTCCATTCTCAGGCAGACACACACACACACACACACACACACACACACACACACACACACACACACAGAGTTGTCCTGTCATGGAATAGAATCGCTACCTAACTTGTTTATCACACTACAGCATTATGCAGTTACAGCACACGCTACAAAGATCACTGGGTTATAGAAGTCCCAGAAGTGTATTTCTAGGTGGTTGACATCAGCAGGATTGCCAAAGGCGGTTATGTGAATTGTAAAGAGTGTGCATACTCTAAAAGGTGTTGTTACTTTCTCAGGCAGACATACACACACAGTTGGCTTCTCTTGGCATAGAACCCCTACCGAACCAGTTTATCACACTACAGCAATACGCAGTTACAGAATACACTATGGAGAATACTGGGCTACAGCAATCCCAGAGGTGTATTTCTATGTGGGTGACATCAGCAGGATTGCCGAAGGTGGGTATGTGAATTGTAAAGAGTGTGCATACTCTAAAAGCATCATTTCTTTCACAGGCAGGCAGGAACACACACACAGTTGACCTGCCTGGGATTAAAACACCTACCAAACTAGTTTAACACACTACAGCATTACACAGTTACAGCACACGCCATGGAGATCACTGGGTTACAGCAGTCCCAGAGGTGTATTTGTAGGTGGGTGATATCAGCAGGATTGCCAAAGAAGGGCATTTCAAGTGTACTGTGAGTTGTACATGTCTGTTACCTGCGTGTACCTGCTGCTTACTGTCACAAAAACACATTTACACCTGCTTACAACTGCCTTATGCAGTCCTAATTGACAGTATCAACAAGGCTTGTAGGTCTTGAACCCTGGACCATGCACACTGAGGTCACTGGACGTACCACTAAGCCATCTGGGTTGTACACATGTTGCATGGAGTCTATAATGCACATCTTACTACAGGTATTCCACAGTACTGAAAACAAATGGGACAGTCACTTGAATGTACTGTACTCTGTGAAACAACTAAGACAAGTCTACATCTGTACAACTTTCATAACTACATATATATATATATATATATATATATATATATATATATATATATATATATATATATATATATATATATATATATATATATATATATATATATATATATATATTAAAATCCTTCTGAGAAACAAAGCCTGGACAAAATGGCATACTACTAAAAATCCAACAGATCACCAAACCTTTAGGCAACTTAGAAATTACACTAAAAAAGCCATCATGTTAGACAAAAATAACTTTTACTTCCAGGCACAGCAGACCTATCAAATGAAACCTCAAAAGTTCTGGAACACCATTAACAAACTTCTTTACCCAGGACAATCTATCACTCACAACCCACTAGGCTCCGACCCCGAGAGTCCCATTCACACTGCCAATGCCTTTAATTCTTTCATTATCAATGCCATCTAAACTCTTGCTAGCCAACTATCTCCAGATACCACAAATCTGCCTACTTCAGTTCAAAGCCCTCCCCCATCATTTCAGTTACAACCTGTGTCTACTTCCAGTATATGCTCCTTTCTCCAAAAACTAAAACCTACCACCCCTTCTGCTGACCAACTCCCAGCTGAATACCTTCAAAAAGGAGCTAAAGCCATTGCCTACCCTGTATCCATTCTGATCAATAGAACCATAAGTGAAGGAAATATCCCATCCATCTGGAAAATTTCTTACATCATTCCACTACACAAAGGTGGAAATTCTTATGATTTTTCTAACTTTCATCCTATAGCTCTGCTATCTCCTCTAGCAAAATTTATGGAAAAGTGTATCCATAAGCAACTTCTTAATCACCTTCTTCTAAACAACTTACTTGTCAATTGTCAACATGGCTTCAGACCTTATCACAGTACCACCACTGCCCTGTTATCATTCACAGATTGTATTAACAATAACCTAACAAAACTATTCTTTCCTCTGCAGTATTCATTGATTTATCCAAAGCTTTTGACATGGTTAATCAACTCCTTTTACATATAATGAAATCTCTATCACTTAATTCTTTAGCCATAAATTGGTTCAAATCTTACCTAGAAAACAGACAGCAGGCTGTAGTCTGGCACAAGAATCTTTCTAATCTACTTCCCTTCTCCCTTGGTGTCCCTCAGGGCTCCATATTAGGTCCTCTCCTTTTTTCCATTTTTATTAATGACCTTCAGTCAGCAATTCCACATGCTACCTGCATTCATTATACAGCTGACTACTATTATCTGCTCAGCCACTTCTCAAACCGAACTACAGACACTTACCCAGAAAGCATTTAATACCGTTGAAGAATGGTTCACAAACCGTTGCCTCCTCCTAAACCCCCCAAAAAACTAAACTGCTACTCTTCTCACCAACCCATAAGTCCACCCCTATACATTTCACACTTACATCTAACAATGGTACTTTTTTTTCTTCCGACCCTACTACCAAACTCCTAGGAATAACAATAGACAATAACCTTAACTTTGATAGTCATATTAACAGTACAATAAAAACGGTTAACAAGAAACTGGGATCCCTCTATAGAATCAAACCCTTTCTTACACCAGTAGCCAGGACTGCTATAGCCAGAACTCACCTAATCTCTACTTTACTCTATGCTTCACCCATTTATACAAATCTTTCTAAAAACAACCTCAACAAACTGTCAGTATCCTATAATAATATTGCCAGATTTGCTACTGACTCTCCTTTCAAAACTCATCACTGCCTTAATCTAAAACAACTTGATTGGCTAGAGTTTCTACACCATCTCCAATTTCTACAGCTTGCTATAGCCCACAAGACCCTGTATCAACCCACCAATACTCCAATACTCTCTAGCCTCTTTACCCCCTACAATAATCCAAAAAATGTATGCTCATCAAACAAACTACTGTTTAACACTTGCAGATCCAACAACTCAGCAGGTGACTCCCTGTTCTCTAATACTGTTGGAAAGCTATGGAATTTACTACCCTCTGAACTCACAACTCTGTCTTCTCTTACACTTTTTAAAAAGAAACTCAAACTATACCTGAATACACACTGATTATGTTCCTGCACTAATCCTGACTAACTTTCTTACTTCTCACCAATAACTACCGTACATCATAGTCTAACCCTTATAGTTTCCTTTTACCATGAAACTGCTAATGAATTTCATAAATATATGTATATAACATCCTCTCATTAATATTATCCTTACTGTTTACTGTTCTTGCTATGAACAGTCGGGGTATGGTAGTTAGTATTTCTCTAACAATGTTCAACTATTTGCTATTTTTTTTTTTTTGCAAAAAAAAATATATTTTTTGTTCTAACTACAATTTATTTGTACTAACTACTACTTTTTATATTGTATTTTGTATGTACCTTTACTGCTATTTCCTTCTTTATTGTATTTTGTAAGTGTCTTGGAGCTTTTTTCCACGGGCCTCTACTGAAAATGGACATGTATCCAGTTAGACTAGCCCAGTCAACAAATGTAAAATAAATAAATATATATATATATATATATATATATATATATATATATATATATATATATATGTATACACACACACACACACACACACACACACACACACACACACACACACACATACACATACACACATCTGAACACCCTTTGTGACACAGAAGGGTTCCAAAGGAAATTACTTGTACAGAAAACAAAGGCATCTCTTGTATTATAACATTTAAATCTTAAGCAGTTCACCAGAGAAGGGATGGTTGTTGTGTATGTGGAGTATGTGGTGGGAAATGATGGCTAATGTAATCTACCCCGGGGATTGTGGAGTTTGGGTGGGAGAATGATGGGTACGGACTTACATCCCAGTGACCACTTCTGTGTCACTGCTCGACAGTGGCACAGGAAAATAACATACCCAACTGTAGTCATGCTTGACTGTGTATTCTTTACCATTCCTAACTATGTAATGCTTTGTAAACACCAGTCACCACAGATGGCTACCGTGGTGTGCTAAAAGACATTACACATGTGTATGCCTGGCTGCAGGGTAGTCACACACACAAACACGCACACACTTGCCAGTATTGTGCATGCACGTCTTGCCTATGTAAAGGTAATTAGCACAGTGATATGCAGTTGGGGTATGTGCCACAGAACACATACAATTACACTTACTCGGATTCCACTTCTGAGCTGGGTGACATCACAGGACTGATTACTTGCAGGGGGGAGGGGGGAAGAGAGAGAGGTTTAGCAGCTGACAAGGATAAAGGCCAGTTCAAAAGGAGGTATCTCTTTGGAATGCAGCAAAACCCACTGTCATGTTAGGATGCAGACACAAATACACACACACAGCCACTTGCTGACACACACACTCATGAATTAGTTGACACACACACAAACACACTCAGCCATTTGCTGACACACACACTGAGGCATTTGCTGTCGCACACGCACAGTTGCCAGTGGTGGGATTACAACTCATGCCTATCTACAGATCACTATTAAAAATACCACACAGTTATGAGACATGCCACAGAGATTACACGTTCCAAGGCAGTCAGACTGCCCTTCTAAGATTGAGGACAACAACAGGGAGACTGACAGTCATGAAGTACATAGCTGTAAACCTGTGTGTTTAAAGTAGGTGTCCATTACAACCTGTATGCACAAACAAGGCACATCATCTGCAGGAAGGCCTGAGAGGTATAATTGTAGCACAACAAGAACCTGAATTGGAGTATGGCCATCTGTGGAATGGACATCTGTGGAATGGACAACTACTATCAGCATACAGGGTTACAGTGGGCATGCTCATGCAGTTAGTAGCACAGGGCCATTTTGGATTCACTGTGACTACAACTACACAAGGTTATACTGGGCATGCTCATACACTTACATGTACAGAACACGTTGTAATGGACTCCTATTGTAAACACACAGGTTTACAGCTATGTACATCTTACCTGCACATCATACTGGTTTACTACCTGATACCTGCATGTGGCCCGTAAATGATATATGTGTGTCTGTGCTGTGTGATACACATGCATACATGTACATGAAGTACTGACATATATATGTTAAGTATACACATTCATGCATGTGTGGACGTGACAGACAATAGGTTACCTGGGTCACAGAGGCGGAAGCTACCTACAGCATGTGTCACACACTTTGCTGCCCTGAAAGGCATACATTGATAACAGGCTGTAGACAGTGGCATTATACATGGAACAGTGGCATGTGCAAGCATAATGTGTGAGCCACATTGTGTAATGGTACTGAGGTGCACGTGTCAAGATGACCTCTCCCGGCTGTGTTAATAGTTGTCATTATTAGCAGGACTGCTACCCTAAGTATATTTCACATTGGACATATACACAATTCCTGCTGCTGTCCATCACCTTACATGAGGCATTTTCTACCAATCACATTACTGCCACTCGCGGTGATGTCATGGTGTGAGTGGCAACTGCTAGACCAAAACAATGAACCAATGTCCTGCTGTTATTATGAGGTTGTCCAGTGTCTGTCATTCCGGGCTGTCATGACTGAACGACAAGCCTTCAACACAGAGCACATGCATCCATGTTTCATGTGTGTGTGGATAATACCTAGGTCACATTTACCCATATAGCTGCATTCCAAGGCAAATGTCCTGTACCCAGAAGTAACACCCTGACACCTACAAGACAATTGCATTGGAAGCTTATGCTCACCAGTGCTAGATGTGTGGCTTTAGTAATCCATTTGATCAATGTAGAACCTACAATGGGGAATACTGACATCTGTGCAGTGAGGAACACATGGTTGAAGGCTCTCTAGTGCACAATTGCACTACCACCATATAACTCAGATCCAGACATGTGGGCCATAACTGTGGTATGGACCTTTCCAGGTGGTGGTGTACACATATTCATAAAGGCTACTCACATGTAAAGACCACTACTCTGACATAACACATCACAGAGGAGTCAGGTACAGGTGACAGTGGCAAATTCTGCATTCTAGGTTGTATCCTCATATACATCCACCACCTTGTCCCCAGACTACCAACACACATCCCTATGTGGTATGACATAGTATGGTAGACCACCATATAACCCTTGATTGGTGGACTGTACCTAGACCTACATCAACTGTGCAAAGTACCCATGTACAGACACAGCTGCATAGTGTGTTATACAATGCAATAATACCACTATTTGTAACCAGCTCAGTTGTACATATACCAGGGTCCCTCCGATGTTGTCAGCATTAACACAGTTGACTGTTGCTGTACACCAGTAAACAACACCCCCATGGATGGATATGACCTAGCTGTACCTGCCCTGGATATGTACATCCCACACTCATACAACATAAATGACATTACCATAGCTTTCATTATCCTTTCTACATACAGATGGCTACAGTCATTACACACACATGCACTTGGCAGATAGCATGCTAACAGTACATAAGATTTGATATCTATGTTAACAGATGTAATATTTCCTCTCTACTGGCCACCTATGACACCTATCAAATCATACAACACCCCATGTGGCAAGTATGTCTTTAGACATGTCCACCTAATGCAATATCTACAAACATACCCAAATAACAGGATCATAGGACCTACACAAGGCCTGTATTGACAGACTCAGGGAAATCCAGCTCTGCTCTGTATGTTCCTGAGTAGTCGCAGGTGATATGTTCATGACATGTACAGCCATGTGTGGCCACAGCTTCTACATATACCCCATGTCAACAATTGTAAGCCATGCATGCTGTGTGCTGTCTGGACATTGATCCCAGGAACTATCGACCTATTAGTCTGATGAGCCTGGTCTGCAACGCCACGGAATGTATCATCATGGAACTCATAAACAAAGACATTGGTAACCTCCAAACTCTGGATCCCACCCAGTTCGGGTTTGTGAAAGGCAGATCATACCTCCTGAACCTGAAAGACTTCTTTGAGGCAGTCACCAAAGCCGTGGATGAGTGTAAGGTGGTTCACACAGCCTATCTTGACCTCCCCAAGGCTTTCAACACCATCCCCCATTCTGGAATTATAGCTAAACTCACTAAACTAGGTATAAATCCCTATGTCACAAGATGGGTTGCCAACTGGCTCACTGACAGAACCCACACTGTAAAAGTTGCAGACTCCAATTCTGACCTCAAAGCAGTTACAAGTGGAGTACCACAGGGTTCTGTCCTGGGACCTCTCTTGTTTGGTATCTACTTCTCTGAAGTACAGGCTTACACAGAAGGCCTCTGGCTAATGAAGTTCACAGATGACTGCAAACTAGGAGCCATAGTCAAGTCCCCAAATGATGTGGACATCCTACAGAAGGGCCTCGCTGAGACATTTGCCTGGTGTCAGAGCCATGACCTCAAGCTCAATGCCAAAAAGTGCAGTGTCATCCCCTTTGGTAAAAACTCTGTACCCATGAACTACCACATAGGCAGCAATCTACTTAACACCGAATGCATGATAAGAGACCTTGGGACCCAGGTGGACAGTAGTCCTTCCTTTGATAGTCACATCACCACAGTAGTCAGGAAGTCCTTCTACATGGCACACCCCATCATAAAAGGGTTCTTATCCAGGAAAAAAGAGGTCATTGTTCCCCTCTACTCGACACTCATTAGACCCATTATAGAGTACAATGCCCCTTTGGAATGTACCTCACAAGACATCTGCAGCAGCTGGAAAGGCCACAGAAGTACCTCACAAAGAGGATTACTGGCCTCAAACAAATGCCCTACACTGACTGCCTCAAAAAACTCCAGCTTTACTCCATAGCATATCACCTACTCCGAGGTGATCTCTGCCTAACATTTAAAGCTATGTCAAACCCAGAGCTGTTGGACATGCTACACCTAAAGAAATCCCAATCCCTCCAAGCTACACGTTCTAGGGACCTAACCTTGTCGCCACAATAAACAGGACATGCTAGAGAGATAGATTCCTGTCCCAGAGACTTCCCATACTCTGGAACAGGCTACCCATCTATGTCAAGCAAAGTTCTTCATTAACACTCTTCAAGAAAAATCTTGATGAGTGGATGGGAAATAGGAAATCCACCCCGGGGATCACTTATGTGTCTCTGCTTGACAGTGTTACAGGAAAATAACTTTCTTGGGTAGCGTAAGCCAGGGAACCTTGTTGGCTAGGCTTACTTAGGCCCTTGGGCCGATAGCCTAGTACCTAACTATGAACCTATGAACCTTAGTTCCACAATAGCCAGTACATGCTGGGGTGAGATGTTTACAAGCCACAGACCTCACACATGCTTGAATGACTGTACTGCCTAGCTATAACAGAGCACATTGCTGGCACTCTTCCAATGAACATGAGGTGTGTGTGTGACAAATATGATGTGCTCACTGTTGACCATTACAGTGCCCTGGCTTCACCATGGCACTGTCAAGTAACAGTTTGTAGGAGCATGACATGGAATAATGCAGTGTGTGTCTCGCTGATATGTGCTGTTGTCTTATATGTACACTTGTCTACTCGGTGAGGGTGGTGGTGTCAAAAAGTCCACGGACTGAAAACCAAGTGCTGATAGCAATACCTTTAATCCAAATAATATTGACAAAACACAAACATCCAATATGTCAAGCGCTTTCACCCAGGCTCTCCCAGGCTTTGTCAAGATGAACTACAACACATTTGAATGACTTTTTATATACAACATCCTTCAAATTAAGAGACAATTATTCAATCATTTAATTAAAACATAATTAAGTACTTCCTCACAGAATTACCCTGCCCTTGTCTTGATATTTTCAGAAATAAATGACCCAACGGACAATGTTAAAAACATTTGTGAAACCCATTAAAAAACTATAAAAAACTATATAAAACTATATATATATATATATCCTTAAATATTTTTGGGCAATAACAACTAGTATTGTGCAATACAACATGTAGGTCAGTAAAGATTCTATGGAACTAGCTAAATAATACATTTAATTAACCTTCCTAACTAAACTATATATAACTGCTATTATACCCGAAGAAAATAGCTAGCAACCCTCAAAATATTGTTTAAAACTTGCAACTAACAAAACTAACAACACTTCAGTATAATTACTTATAGCTTCGCCCTTCTTAATTTTAGTATACTGCTTAAACTTATAGCATCATTAAGGCCAGGGGGTCTAGAAACATTCAATTTTAATTGCCAAAGCAATTCTCTATATTCAAGGGATGTTTCCCAATCCCCTCCCCTTGGATTAATTCTAACCTGCTCTAGTACTAAGAACCTAAGGTCCATACTTTCACAAAGCAAGGAGTGCTTAAAGAATGCATTTGAGTCCTTTTTTTTATTAACTTCATAAAGATGCTCATATATTCTTTTTGCCAGTGTCCTTTCGGTTTTGCCAACATAAAAACTAAGACAATGTTGGCAAAACCCCAGGTATACTACCCCTTTTGTTTTACAACTAAAACGACCTGGCGACCTGGCGATCTAATATAAACATTCCTTGATTTTAAATAAAAACCTTTACTATTAATAATGTACGGACACTGCTTGCAAGACCTGCACTTATATGTACCCAACACCAATTGTCCTTTTTGCTCATTACCCACTAAATTTGTCTCTAATAAATCTTTCAAGTTCATATTTCTTCTCCTAATGAACTGTGGTTTACCACCCAGAACTTGTTTGAGTTCATCATTCATGGTCAAAATTGGCCAGTATTTTTCTATAATATTTTCCACAATTTCACTTTCATTACTGTTGGTGTGAACAAATGCACTGCCTTGTTCTTTAACTTTGTTCTTTATTGCTACTGTACTTTTTCTACCTTCTTCACCTAGCAAAGGGAAATAGTTGTCCAGCCTTTTGGTTAAAACCTCCATAGCTAATAAATCAAACATCTTCATGGGGTAGCCTCTGTCGTTGAATAACATTTTCAAAAATAAAACCTCCTCTTTAAATAAATTATCATCACTGCACATTCTACAAGCTCTAATGAGATGCTGCTTAATAATCCCTTTCTTTTGGAAGAGTGGATGGTAACTGTCAGAGTGAAGTAACGTATTCGAATAACTTTTCTTCTTATGAATACTAGATTGAAAACAGCCCAGATCAAAATTCTTAACTAGGTTAACATCTAAATAATGCAAATTCTCTGTGCTAATATTATATGTAAACCTAAGGAACTCTGTACTGGAGCTGATGTACCTAATAAATTCTTCCAATTCCTCTAACTACTTAATTATGTTTTAATTAAATGATTGAATAATTGTCTCTTAATTTGAAGGATGTTGTATATAAAAAGTCATTCAAATGTATTGTAGTTCATCTTGACAAAGCCTGGGAGAGCCTGGGTGAAAGCGCTTGACATATTGGATGTTTGTGTTTTGTCGATATTATTTGGATTAAAGGTATTGCTATCAGCACTTGGTTTTCAGTCTGTGGACTTTTTTTGCTGCTTACCAGAGTGGTTCGTTACATTTAACTTTTTGTTTGGAAGGTGGTGGTGTCCTACCAGTACATGAATACTACATCCATTATGGTGTAATGCTCGGCTATGTTTCACACATGGCGTGGGGAAGGTGTGGAATGTATCCTTTTGACCTGCTAGTGCACTTACTGATGTAGACCGCATATGTGTGCTTGTATTGATGTTTGTGTAGATTCCATGTGTGTTCAGTGTCTAATGTCTGAAGGTGACTGTTGTCTTAGTACATCATGCTGTTGCAATACAGCCTCAACATTGCAAACTCTATATGGTGATATGGTCTAGGTACAGTAAGCCATACATGAGGTATGGACAGATGTTTGGACATGACTACTAAGTGGTGGGGCTTCTTTGAAAATGAATAATTACTGAGGACAGCTCACTGGTGTGTTAGAACCAGTCCTACAATAACCTGTGTAACTGCTATGGTCAGGTTTTGTTAATTGAAGTGGAAGATAGACGATGTAGAATGCTGTAGGGGTGACACTGAAGGCAAACCTCATGACACCTGTAACAGTAATAGCTCCCCTATGCATATACTGTGCATATATCAGCACAGCTGGCAAAGGAAAGAGTCAGTAAGCTTTGTACCGGATGCAATAGTGCTGTACTTCTGTAATACCTATCATGAGATAGGCAGGTGTTTGATTCACATTGCTGACACATATGGGTGTGTGTGTGTCCATATATGTCACTTATGGTTGGGAATGCATCCCACATGTTATCACTCTCCTGAACACTGTTGTTGACACCAGTACAGAGTGAAGTGTAGAAAGAAAGGCATAGGCAGGTGGTTGAACCTCACACATGTAAAGTATCTGTATGTGTGTGACATAGGTGTATATCTTTGTGAATGCCGCAGTGTGTGTGTGTGTGTGTGTGTGTGTGTGTGTGTGTGTGTGTGTGTGTGTGTGTGTGTGTGTGTGTGTGTGTGTGTGTGTGTATGGCTCTCCGTGTGTATGGCTGTCCGGTCCCTGGAGTGAGGCTGTATTTTACCATAGTGAAATGTTAATGCCTCCTCCCCCCATCCACTCAATGCAATCTAGCATCCCTGTTGATATCATCAGTCGTAGACAGGCATTCAAACCACCTGTTAACATGTATACCCTGGGGTGTGTTACATAGCCTACTGATGGACCCCCCTCCCCACATACACTCACTGCACTGTAGTATCCCTGTCGATGTCCTTGACCTTAGGCCGTTCCAACTACCTGTACATGTGCAATCTCTGTGGTGCATCTTGTAATTGCATAGTACTATAATGATGATATGCACATAGGCAGGGGTTCTCATCCGAACACTGACAACTGTGTGCGTGTGTCAGAGTGTGTGTTACTGTGTCTGTGAATCCCTGAGTGTGTTGGTGTGTCTGTGTTTGCATGTTGTCATGGCAGTGGGTATTACTGCTTTCCAATGAGAACCACTATTTCCACTGGCCTTTACCCTTGTCATGCAGCATACCACTCTTTTACCTCCTCCCTGCTCCAGGTAACTATACCTGTGATGTCACCCACTATAGATGTGATGGCTCTGAACACAGTAGCTTACTACACAGCTATCATGCTCTTGGATCATATGAACAGTAAACATAATTGAAACATGGGAGAATATAACTGTGATGTGGAAGCTACAAAGTGCATGCAGGTGTTGTCATACATGTATATATGGGACACTAACCGCAAACACCGACATCCCCCGGCACATGCAACTACACCTGAAAGAGGAAGACAGAATGTAAAGATCAACATGCTGTTAGTGTTGTTACACATGGTACATACTGTCAAACATGCAAAATGCATTCTAAAACTGTAATACATGGTATGTCTGCTGCCTGTCAACACAACTCAACAATACTAATCTACAATTGTCTACCTAGTATGTTCACCCTGTGCATCAGACCATATGAGCATGTCCCTGCACCAATGGTGTGGATGACAGGGATGCAGCACAGGCATCATCATATGCACAGGGTGATAATGTATTCCAGAGGCCTAGGCTGTGCCATTGGATGACATCATGTGTGTGTGTTAGGGCCTGTGATATCATTGAGCGTGTGTGGATGTTATGAGTGTGTGTGTTGAGGTGCCCTACATTTGTTTCCGGTGTGTGTGTATGCATGCACACAGGTCTGGCATGTGGCTGGCCTACACAGGGATATTACTGACAGCTGCTGACTGTACAAGGCAGGTTTCACAGTTCACGGTGTCGGGCCATGGCCATGTGACCTGCGCCTGCCAGGGGTTGCACGGGCACTACCAGGCAGAGGTCCAGATTGGGTACTGTCTGATGACACATGTCCACTGTAATCGTGTCCCTGTTGGGACCATCCAGGGCCACGTGCATGTGGCTGCTGTGCCCTGGTGTGAACTGCACAGCACTAGCTGCACTGTTGCTGCTACCACCACTATGGGAGCTGGCATGTGAAGTAGCATGTTCACGTAGACCTTCAACAGGTGATGTAGCTGACTTATGTCAACGTGCCCAACACCTCACTCACACCAGATGCTCCAGCACAGACATTCCACGCTCGAGGATTGACATGCCGCGGTCAACTACTCCCACCATGTCACACAATCGTCTATCCAAAATATCTGCAAGATGATGGTGAGCATTTGCAAGTGCCTGGATGTTGTCAGTTAATGAAAGGACAGCAGCCCTCTGAAGCCTCAGACCTTTTCTGTTGTGTCATTCAGCATGTGCCTGTGCCTCCATTACAGCCTGAAACATGCGTCTGGTGACTCCAGCTGATGTGCTTTGTCTCGCAGGGACATGTTGGCCAGTGGTCCTCCTATGAGCAGCGCTGGGCACATGCCTGTGTGGGACATCACCAGTCAGTTGACTGGGATCATGGTGTGCAGGCACACCTTCCATAGTCTCCACACTTCCCTGTTCCATGCTACCACCCGCCAACTGTCCTTCCTCTATGGCCAGTGGTGATGAGGTATGTGTAGGCAGGGCAACTGTGTGCGAGAATGAGGGGGAGATAGGTGGAATGGCAACCAATGGCACAGATTCAGCCCCTGACAACCCTGCCTGTGCCTCAATCATACTAGCATCATCACTGATAGAATCTGTGGGGACACTAACATCAGGTGGACTGCAGGAGGGCAATGCACCTATATCAACACCTGTGAGGGGAAGACAAGAACTGTACATTACAAGTTATACCAGACACACACACACACACACACACACACACACACACACACACACATGCACACACTACATGCAGGTGATATGGCAGATGGCATTCAACTTAGACAATTATAGTTTCAGCTTAGACAATTCTAGTGGTAGTTATTAAACATCTCTGAGTTGCACACAACAGCATACATGTGTTATAGCAGACGGCATGCACCTTACACAATTATAGTGGTGGTTAGCATACATACCTGTATTGCACCATTTGTGTTAGTAGCCTATGCCCTATACCTGCAACACAGTGCATGCACCTTGCACCATTGCACTGCACTGCCATGGTGTGTGAAACATACAGCACATGTTAACAGACCATCGCTGACCTTTGTAAATCTGCCACTGATGCTTTGTCTTGGCCACTGCCCCTATGTGTGTGGACATGAGCAGTAGGATATGTCAACTGCAAACTATGTTTGCCTGAGCCCTAGCTTGCATATGTCCCCCAAAGCAGTGCATGTCTGTTCAACATTATTCTGCCTACCCCTGAGCTGAGTCTAGACAATGTGCATGTGGCTGTCCACACATGTTTGACATGGCTGTCCCTACTTTGCAATGGTGCCACAGACCAGCACAGGTTTACAGTACACCGGACTGCTGTGTGGCATATGACCTTGCCAATCACATGTAGTATGACATGTTTTCTGCTGACATGTTGAATGACATGCATACATGTGTACAGTATGGTAATGGTGTTCCAATGCAGGCATGTGTTATACTAACATGGGCCTTCAACTGATGCAATGTTGTCTGTCCACCCTAGAAATATGCAGGGACATACTGCACATTCAGCTGATGTGCATAGCCATTGCAGGGCATCATGTGGTTTCACAATTGCTATACAGTGAGAGATACTGACACAGTTCATAGCCATGACTATGTTTACATACAATACATATCTAATGTGGAATGTGACCTATGTCACTGAGGTGTATACACATTAAACCCTAGTGTGGAATGTGTGACACAGGTCACAGAAGGTTATACGGATGACACCCCTGCACATCTGCAACCATATTACTGATGCCTGGCAACTATGCCCGCACATGGCTAACTTAGCAGTACTCTATGACCCACATACCATCTGTGTACCTCACACACATGAGGAGCAGGCATGACAGTGATGTCTGACACCAGCAAGGTGAATGTACTGTATCTGTGGCCTGATGTGGTTGTATGTGTATGTTGTGCAACACATGTATGTATTTGGATACTGTATAGGTGAATGCTTTCATGTCGCGACACGCTCAAGATGTTCAAGACATGTTATGTGGTGGTTTCATGTTATGCCTGCACAAGCTGTGCACAGGCCTGTATAATGTTTAGTGTTTCACATCTGCAATATCACCACTACACAAAGGCCATAGTTGTATTGTGTCGAGCCAATGTACAACAGGTTGTACACACATGTACATCACATCTACTGTGTGTGTTGCTTCATGTCTCTAGCCATCCTCCATGGCCATGTGTACACATGTTATGTACAATGGTTGTGATGGCCATTTTTTTTCACATGACAGTGTTACCCTATATGATATAAACCCATATATATCATATGCTCCACTGAGGAAAGGGTTATGCAGACAAAGGGTGGTATGTATGGGATGTGAGACATGTTTTGCAGGATAGTTGAGCAGTGTTGAAGTCAGCCCACTACATGTCATGGACATGTCAGATAGCACATGACATTGTGTGAAATTCATAGCAAGGGTATAATCCACAAGGGTGTATCCTGTAGGCGGGTCATACTCCAGCTCCAACACATTTAGAGTGTGTGCACACATATACTCTCTGTACAGTACTGTTCGTATTCCCAACATGTGTAATGCTGATATGTAGTACCTGTCCCTACAGTGGAACACACCTCCACCATTATATTCACTGTTGTCCACACATCTGGCAATGACAGTTTGGAAGGTTTAGTGTAGGTGTATCTTATAGTCTTCAATTGTTTCACATGAGTAAAGACTGTGATGCATTGTAGGTCTGACCAGTGTCCATTAACAGGACCACCATACATTATGTGTACGTGTGTTATGGCAGAAAGCATACAATTAATATGTTCCATGCATTATTAAGCCTGGTAAATAATAACAATCTCACCTGACACAGGCTGCTGTTGCTGCAAAATGCCAGAGGTACCTAAACAGGAGTGTCACAGCATTAAGATCATTATCTACACCTGTGTGATAGCTACAGGGTGCAATGTCCAGGTTACCACATAAGCCAGTACAATACACTATAATATGGAGTATGCACATCTGTGCATGCATAGAGTAGCAGACTATAGTATGTGGCATGTGTGCATACATGCCTTGCATAATGTTACATTACATATTGTACAGTAACACATGTAACTCTGAAATATAGTTGTGTTATATGTGCAGTATTGACTTACCAGGTAAATTCAGGCTCGGTGGTTGAGAGACACCCACCTCCACAATACCAGCTACAGCTTGTGGATAGAGGTCTACAGGTGACCCCAGGATGGCCAGTAGCTCCTCAGTACGTGTGTGTGGGCAGTGACCCCAGGATGGCCAGTAGCTCCTCAGTACGTGTGTGTGGGCACTGGGTGAGTGGCTCCCCACCTATTGCACCTTGTTCCCTGGTGATTGCATTAGCACACTGTTTTGCCCATATTATGAGGTCAGTGCAGTGTGGGCGCACTTGCTGTTAGGTGCAATTGTGACCACCAACATCATTTACCCTCCTGCAGAGTTCCTCCCACAGGGCATCCTGCTGCTGTGCATCCTGTGGCACATGGCTGAAGAGTGTTGTGTGGTTATTGAGGAGGTATGGAACAAGGACCTCATCCTCCAAGTGGTTGTAGGCTGGCAGTCTGCTACGTGGCATACCTGGAAGACATAATGATTGAGACAGGTCACAGTAACTCACAGAGAAGTACAGCAGTACAGCTGAACATACATGTGTATCGCATTCATTAAGATTACAAATACATCTTTGCAAACCTACATGACACTAACGCCACTGACATGTATAAGTCACACACATTTGACACTTACTGGTGATGTGATGTTATTGCCATATATGTGTGTGTCATGTGATGACATTGCTCATACACCATGTGGATGTTGTCTTGATGTGGGCATGTCTGTTTGCCTGTACTGGTGTCTTTACCTATCAGCACATGCCTAGATGTGTTCACATTAATGCAATCAACCTTAATGCTGTGTATATGTCACATATATAGTCATACATAGCCATTAGGGACATGACCTGTGATCCTGAAGACTTGCAAGCATGTATGTGTTTTGCCATATACATCTACTTGGCACTGTACAGACTGTGTAGCATCCTGCCATGTATTGCCTGTATTGCACATATGTAATACATGGGACAATAGCTAGCCTGATGGTAGCTTGATGGTATTTGCAGGGTTGGATATCAACTACAGCATGTATGGTCATAGTGATCTAGTAGGCTATATTCCCTGGGCCATTTATGAGCCTAGGCAGACAGGTTACCTAGCTGTAGGCAACAGACAGGTAAGTTTCAGTGGCCAGTTCAAGCAGTGCCACAGAACTGATCCACAGGGTTACTGATATATTTGGCATGCGGTCATCACACCATGTCACAGAGAGGGGTGATTTACAGCTTCACTGGGCAGGGATGCATAGTATGGCAAGAGTATGTTAAGTGTGTGGGACAGAGATCTGTCAGACATGTTGTGATCCTTGTACTAGAAAGGTGGATGTCCATGAAGTATGTGTTTGATTGGGATTAGGATGTGTTAAGTGTA